>NW_026930044.1:0-108016 GCF_032062105.1 Saccostrea cuccullata
ATTTATTACATTTTTACCCGTGAAATACTGTAATTTATTCATTCAATAAAAATGATATCCTGTCACAGTGTGAAAGGATATCAAAGTGATATCCTGTCACAGTGTGACGAATATCAGAAGTGCGGGAAAAATCTCGATTTCCCTTCCCATAACGAAGATTTTTGTAAAAAAAAATCTTCCTTGACCTAATATAAGTTAAAGATAGATGGAAATAAATAATCCATTCTGACAGCGAATAAAACTGTCAAAATTACCTAATATATGTTGCTAAATCCATGTTTACAGTGTATCTACGTCTCAACCGCTCAACTATGACGTCACGAGTCTATGACTGTATTACAAAAAGACAGGGGCAAAGGAAAAATCAAAGAATATTTTTTGAAAAATGTAATAAACAGAAAATTCAATGTTTTGTAGTTGAATATGGAATTTATTTCAATCGTGAGACAGGATCTTTCGATATTTTCACTCGTGAAAATATCAAAAATCCTGTCCCACTCGTGAAATAAATTCCATATTCAACTACAAAACATTGAATATCCTCTATAAGCTTGATAAGGAGGTGATTATTAGATTAGTTAATATTTTAAATTAGGATGCATTTCTTCACTACAAGAAGTACGTGTAAAAACCATATACTATTAAATCAAATGTATATACATGTATATTTTCCCAGGGAGAGGAAATAAACGTCTTATGTGGTCGAAAAGTGATGCAAGCAAGTGAAAATGTAAGTATCATAAGGTATTAATTTACCTATCAATATGAAATTGCAATGACGTGTATTATAATTGTTCTGGCAAAGTTAAGAAAAGTAATTTAATAAACATTATACATTTATTGACTGAGTTCGAGGACAACATGCGTTTTGTCGGACCCAAGAACCGAACTGTCTGCCTGAGGCCGTTAGGCCGAAGGCAGACAGTTTGGTTCGAGGGTCCGACAAAACGCATTTTGTCCGAGAACTCTGTCAATAAATGTTTTGTTATACCTTTCATTTTATTATATATTTTTTGACATACATATATTTTGTGCTATATTCCGTAATGTAACATTAGATCTTTCACTGTTTAAAACCAAAGAATGAAAATGAGATTAAGCTCCGCCCATTCTGTGACGTAAGCGGTCCAACATCTCTCCGAGCGGTCCAACATCTCACTCAGCGGTCCAACATCGATTTTTTTATGCCCGCTCAGCAAAACATTAAAAATGTTAGACTTTTTTCTGTATAGGTTTGTATAGGAACAAATTTTTAAAGGTATAACAAATATCTTCAATCAAAGATTGGGCGCTTCACATTTATCGACTGTAAATGCATATTTTTTTCGCGATGATTTGATTGTTCTAACCAAGGAAAACTTTGACACTGCAATTGGTAATGAGTTTTCACTCAAGTATTTATTTTTTTTTTCTGATATTTCGTTGTTAGGATAAAATCATATCAGACGGTCCTTCTATAAGCCGCATTAACAAGGCTGGCTGCGTCAGGGCCTTGGGGACGTGGATTCAGACCAATGCTATGGTGTTAGGGGGCATCCTGCTGGGAATACTTCTGCCACAGGTAAATCAAGTTGTATTTGTCGACCGAACTCAAAAACAAATTGTCTATCATCTGTTTAAAATTATATGAAGAATTTACGCATGAAAGTCTACAAAATTGTCATTTTTGAACACATGAATTCAGTTCCTAGAGGAATCTATCATCCTTGCAATGCCAGAGGTAACGATTGATCAACACATTGGACCCACAGCAATATGCTGACTCAGGATCTCAGGCACTGTGAGGATGGGAATCTAGTGACAGCAATATTTTATTGATAAATGTAACTTGTACACGAACATTCACGTGCGCATATTTTTGCCGTTCAAGGTGCCTACGTATTACATAAATTAATACTAGTATATATATACAGTAAAGCACAAAGTTACTCATTATAAAAATTAATGATTATTTTTTTACTCTGTAATTTAGATGTTTGTTATGTGTCTTTCCCGTACATTGAGGGATCAAATTAAAAGCCAGAAAGCAAAGTGGGGACGTCAACGTCGTTACCAAGACAACCCGGCTTTTGACAGACATTGAGCATCAACAGGAGGGAACGTCTTGTCTGAAGGGCATAGAGAACTGTGATATACGAGATTACAATAGTGATTCTGGGATTCCGAATGATTATGTTTTACAGTGAACGATACAGTCTATCAATATACACGGTACTTGTACATGCAAAATGGATTCCTGAAATTATAAATCTGTAGTATACATGTACGTATCATACCAGTTGTGTGTGTGGAGTGTGTTTTGCAGGTGCTTGTAAATTTAGAGAAATAGAGGGGATGAAAGATAATTTTTATTACATGTTTTAGATACATTAATTGTTCATTTAATATGAAAAATAAAAAAAATATGATATTCCAACAAGAGATGACTGCAAAATTTATTTTGTGATTGTGCAATCTGTTAACAAAATAGCCAAAAATCAGCAAAATAACAAAGGATTACAACCATTGAATGATACAGATATCCAACTGTTCTGTTGTTATGAGGAAGTACTATGAACATGAGGAACAATCATATATCATTCTCATAAAAAGACATTCCCGGTATCTAAATATAGATTCCAGGGATTCTAAAATTAACTTTGCAGAATAAATTATCACAATCATTTTTTTCCCTCAAAATTAAAATATTCAAATAATGCAGTAACATTGTATCAGCACTATAAATATAGTTAATATATCTATTTAAAGTGAACACTGCATCAGCGATATAAATAGATGGAAATTTTACATCTTTATTAAATACAACTCAGATGCCATTTTATCAATAAAAGGTGCAACTCAAATATTCAACCAATAATTCTCTAAAACTCATCTTCTCTGAGATTATAAATTTTTATCACATATTTTTTGGATGTTAAATGTAAAAATAGATAAATTTATACATAATAATTTACAATTTATACATTCTGTCCTTGTTTTAGGAGATTCAGGAGACTTTTATAATTTAACTTGAAAAAATAAAACAAACAAAATCACAGAAGAAAAAAATATGAACAAATATTTAGCAGTACCAAGTACACTGTACTAGTATAATCAAAGAAGTCACCCAATATGAGTGGATGATTATTAAAATAGCTAATAATAATTTTTAACAGTACACTCTAATAATAATACATGTTGTTTCATCAACAAAACAATAAAAACACATTTCCTATAAACCTCCCCCACCCTCCATTAATAACACTTGATTATATTAAAAAAAAAAAAAAAACAAGAAAAAAGGTCTTAATTCACTTGATGAAAAGGCTGTGCTTAATTTTTTTCTGTGACCTAAGATACTCAGTACATGTACTTAATTCTTGAAGTATGAAGAAGTTAAATGTGAACCTCAAATAATAAAATGAATATATACATGAAAACATGGAAAACCAATATTTTTAATGTGTATCCATATTAGATATCTAATGACAAATATTTAACAGAAGGAAGGCACAGGGGCTGATAACAAACTATTTAATTTTCATTAATGATTATCACTACTAGTACACCAGGTATATATACAAAAGGGATTACGTAAAATCAAATATAGAATGTTACCAGCCCCTTTGAGGGTTGGGTGTAAATATAGATAAATTAACCTTCAATCAAAACCAGTTTAGAAACATACATGCATCAATTAAAGTTAAATTCATACATTTCTCATTTCTGAAAAGCTAATGATTACTTACTTACGTAAACATGAAAATTGTCAAAATTCTCAAATAATATTTCATTTATTAGTCAAAGAAAAGAGCTGTGATCAATAATGTTGATTGTTTTAGAAATGATGCTGTTTATAAAAGCTTTGGTTGGTAGGAAGCAGATGCTTGTTTGGGGAGGGAATATGGATGTGAAAAGTTTTCATAGGAACTATAACAATGTTTTAGGACTGAGTGAATGTTGATGGGTGTAGTGATTTAGGAGTATATTCTGAGTAAATGTGGGTTGGTGTAATAATGTTTTAGGAGTTTATTCTGGGTAAATGTGGGTGGGTGTAATAATGTTTTAGGAGTTAATTCTGGGTAAATGTGGGTGGGTGTAATAATGTTTTAGGAGTTAATTCTGAGTAAATGTGGGCTAGGTTTAATAATGTTTTAGGAGTTTATTCTGGGTAAATGTGGGTGGGTGTAATAATGTTTTGGGAGTTAATTCTGGGTAAATGTGGGTTGGTGTAATAATGTTTTAGGAGTTTATTCTGGGTAAATGTGGGTTGGTGTAATAATGTTTTAGGAGTTTATTCTGGGTAAATGTGGGTGGGTGTAATAATGTTTTAGGAGTTAATTCTGGGTAAATGTGGGTGGGTGTAATAATGTTTTAGGAGTTAATTCTGAGTAAATGTGGGCTAGGTTTAATAATGTTTTAGGAGTTAATTCTGAGTAAATGTGGGCTAGGTTTAATAATGTTTTAGGAGTTAATTCTGAGTAAATGTGGGTTGTGTGTAATGTTTTAAGAGTTTACTCTGAGTGAACATGGATGGGCATTTGTTTGTTAGAGGGCCACCTACACACGGGGCAGTAGTGGTTATCCCTCTGTAGCCAGGTCAGGATACAGCGCTGATGGAAGCTGTGCTTACAGGGCAGCCCACACAACAGGACCCCAGCCTCATAATCCTCCAGACAGACCACACACTGGCTACACTCCAGGAAATCCCCCGGGGTCAGGCAGGGCCTCAGGCTCCTATCATAATTCTGAGTTAGGGTCTCTGATCTTAAATTCTGAATACAAGAGGAACTGTCAAGGTGTGTAACATTGTCTCTCTCTTTGGTGTGTCTGTCTGTTGGTGTATTGTCCTGTTCAAAAATGGTGTATTTTGAATGATGCGATGTACAAGTTTGTTCTGGTGTTACATTATTTGGGTCCACTTTGGTGTAGGGCCAGGTAGGCAGGTATTTAATGTACTCAGATGACATGTGAGCGGCCATCCAGAGAGATGGGATTTCTTGTTGGTTCCACTCCAGAAATGCATTACGATCCAGGTGACTCAAGCTGCGAGGATGTAAGGGGTAAAACAAATGTTCTAAAGTTCTGAAGCGGGCGAAATTCCAGTCTTGATTGGAGTCTTCCTCTGTACTCTTCTTATAAAACCCTACTCCTAGAGCCAGTAAGTACAACCCTAACCAAACTTCAACAATGATCATATGGTGAGAGTAAAATTTAAAATCAGCCCTGACCAAAGCCATGGTGTCGGTAACACCCAATAAACGGATCAGCTTAAGGCCATAGGGAATAAAATCAGCTAGAAAAGGAATCTGGAAGAGTGTTAAAAGGCCCATCCAAACAAGGATGTGTATAATATTATACTTTATGGCACAGAACAGTAACATTACAATCCTTTTAATAAACGAACCTTGAACTAAACTGATCTCAAAAATAGTGAGACTATTACAGATGAATAGTGTTAAAATAAAAACATCATTAAGACTTGGATATAAACATTTTAAATATGTTTCCATGGATTTAAAAGAAATTGATTCTGAAGGCCTGGTCCCATATTTGAACACTTTTTCTTTGGTTATAATGAAGTATGCTAAATTATCCCTTTCTGGAAGAAGCTTCCAAGCATTGCTTTTAACCAATACTTCTCTAGACGTTACTCCAAAACGAATTCGTCCTGGAAAACGTACACTCAGTGCTGAATAAAAAAGGGGAACTTGCGTTTGTTTTGAAACCATAATGATACGGATCTCAGGGTCTTCTGAAGGTTTATAAGAGATCCAGTTCTTGTTTAGTTCCAAGGGATCTTTAATGGTAAGGACTTTATGGTTGACTGTGTCTTTGATCCAATTACTGATGCTGAACAGTTTATAGTTACCTGAAAAGTACATAATTTATAGTAACCTTTATAGTTTGTAAATGTTCTGTCAAAAGAATATCTCCATAATAAATACTGTATACAGGGAAATTTTCATCCCCATTCTTTCCCCCCCCCCTTTCACACTTGTCACAAGTGGGTGAATTTAAAAAGAGGTGAATTTAAAGAACACTGCTTAATTTCTTAAACAGAACTGTGACTGGGTGAATTTAAATGGGGCAAAATTGTTAAACAAGTGTAAAAGGGCGAAAATAACACGGGGCAAAAATAATTCTGTATACAGTAAGAGCCTGCATAAGTAAATAGCAATACTGTGTACACCTGTGTCAGTGTGCAATACATTGTAATACATTGTACTTACCTGTATAGGTGTACAGTTGGACCTGAGATTTAGACTGAAATTTCTGAGGCAGGCCGAGGATAAGGCGAGTGGAATCCCAGTTCTTCCAATGACAGAACCTGTGAACATAACAAATTAAATGATATTATCTTTACAGGTGACTCATTTCAAATCAAACAATGGAAATTATACAATTACAAGAGACCCATGGGCCACATCACTCACCTCAGCACTGTGGCAAGTGGCAACAAAAAAAGTATAAATAAATCCAGTTTTGAAAAGCTGAAATGCATGTGGTCACAACCTACCCCTAAAAGGCAGAAGGGGGGTGGGTGATTGGAATTAAATTGAATCTACTAATGATACTTATATAATTTTTCCTGTATATTCCTATGTAAAACTTTGATCCTCTATTATGGCCCCTTCCAACCCCCGGGGGTCATCATTTGAACAAACTTGAATCTGCATTACCAGGTACCTGAGGATGCTTCCACATTAGTTTTATCTTTCCCGACCAAGTGGTTTTCTTGAGTAGAAGATTTTTAAAACAGGCAACCTTTGAACAAACTTGAACCCCCTTCACCCAAGAATGCTTTGTGGCAAGTTTGGTTTAAATTGGCCCAGTTGTTCTGGAGAAGAAGTCGAAAATGTGAAAAGTTTACAGACTGACAGACAGACAGATGGACAACAGACAAATTGTGATCAGAATAGCTCACTTGAGCTTTCAGCTCAGGTTAGCTAAAAAAGTCTAAGAACTGAGAGTTCTGATAGATGGATACAAATGGATAGATGATATGCAATATAAAAATGATTCACACACATCCTATATACGGTACATTAAAAACAACATCATAACTTGTTCAAGTGAATCAAAACTAACTGACAAATGAATCATGGATTTGAATGATGTAGGTAGCTGACTGCTTGTTTACCTGTAATCTGTTTTGCAGTTGAAGTTGCCCACCCTGACCCCAAACTTTGTCACTTTGTTGATGAGAGCTGACCAGGAGGCGTCAGAGAGAGGCTTAAATTCCCACTGTTTGGTGAGAATCCTGACCAACCAAACACTGTCTTTAGCATCCTCCACCTGTTCCAGAAAATGAGATCCCCCAGTGAAGTTTGTGGGGGTGGTAGATTCCTCCATGGCAGCATCAGTTACCTCCCCCTCCGTCACCAGTCCTGAACAGAAAAAACAACAACATATGAACAAGATACACATCAAAGGAATAGACAATTATTTATTGAAAATTTAAAGTACATGTGTTTTCAATTGGGTTTTAGATTGATTTACTTCTTTTTATCTTTCTTCAAACATTTTCAGTACAACGAACTAATAGAAAGTATCATCTAACAACTCATAACATAAATAGAAAGAATAGAGAACCGAAATTATTATTTTTTTTACTTGAATGATCTGGTGATGTTAAATTTATTGTATAAGGCATAATAAAAAAAATTTTGTTAACAATTACCCAACTGACCCTTTATTTTATCAATGACCTAAATTTTCGTAAAAATTCGGAAGTCACTCGCGGGTCAGTTTAACATTTTCATGCCTCTTAATTGGTCAAGAGTTTGATTCCTCAAACAAGATCCATTGTATATAGCAGACATGTAATCAAAATGGTGTGTTCTTGAAATATCTACATCAACGCCCGTATGGCACATCCAAAACCAAAAGTAACATACCACACAATGGTAAAACTTTTGTATTCCAACAAATTCATGTGAATTTGTGTGTATGAAAAGAAAATGCAATTAAAAAAGCCTACCTACCGACCCTCTTTTTTTTTTGCATGTAACCATAAACAAACATTTCTTGATTATGTCTTATTGTACATAATTTATCATACTACCGGGTATTTTGAATAGCTGCATTTAGTTATCCAGCTAAGACAAGAAATTTCAGCTGAACCGGACTGATCTAGTTATAGACTGCATGTTTTTTCTTTAAAATAATACATTTTATACCAATGAACCTGGTGATCAAGGGCTCTAGGCTTGTGCTGAGACACAGATTATTCTACATGTAACTGTAATATAATAAATCATGACTAATTTCAAAAAAGAATACACATTTTATTAAAAAAGATGAGTAAGGATTATAATTTATGATTGTTGTGTACCTGTGGCGTCTACAAGCTCACTGAGCTCGTGTTTCTCCACTACACCCTCATAACTGACCCCTCTCTGCTCCAGAAGCGTCTTCAGCTTCAGAACAGACAGGGTCATGGGGTCAAGCAGACGGTGTGACAACACCCCCGTCTCCACCCAGCTAACTGCCTCAAGCAACCGCGCCAGGATAAACAACACAGCTACATAGATCAGCAACAGAACTAACTTGAACCACATTATCTGATAATATGATCAAATGCACTGTGACACGTCAGCTCTAATCTTCTTTCACAGAATTCAAGACGTAAGATTCCATTCAAGAATGAAGAGAGCGAAAGTTGGGATCTAACTAAAAATACATTGCCTGTCGCTCATGCCAGTCTTTGGAAGTTTGAGAAACGGCGAGGAGGGGGCCAGAAATCGAACTTGACGAAAACTGTCAAAAGTTAACCGGAAGTAAACAATCAAATGAAGTACAAACTGAAACCACACAGTGTCCTTTAAAAATCCGGAATACATTTTATTCAAAGTATCGTGGAAATATTCAACTGAGTACATTATTCGTTTAAGAGTAAATTATATTATTACTTGAAATTTTCTTTATAAATCCCCTGCTATCAGACTTGATTAAGCATAACATTTCATTGGGGATGTTTTACAAAATTATACCGAAAAAATTATCGTGATTAGGGAATGTAGATTTACAGCTAAATTAAAACATCAATAATCTTTCTTTCCATAGGCGTCGGAAGCGGGGAGGGGGGGGGGGGGGGGGAGTCAAACTTTTTTTCCAAATATATACTTAGTACAGACATTGAACATATCTTCGTAAGTTTAGCCCCCCCCACTTTCCACTGATACGTCTCAGTATAGGTTAAAAATTGGGAAAGTGGTGGTGTTTGGAAGAAAATTTTTGGTACTGGAGTTCGAACCCCCCCCCCCCCCCCCCCCCCCCCCCCCCACGAAATAGGATTTTCGTGTTTTTTTTTTTTTTGCTTGTCAGGTTTATTTGGAGGTATAAAATTTTTTTTTTTTACACTTAGCCCCACTTTCAATTTGCTCCCGACGCCAATGTTTTCTATTTGTAATTTTATTCCCAGGAAAAGGAAGTTTTCGGGGTTATATAGTTTTTGTCGTGTCTGTCTGTCTGTCTGATTTCCGTACTTACAAGAAACTGTAACCTTGGTCATAACTTTTGAACCGTACGTAAGGGCTAGAGCTTTCATACTTCATATATTGTGAGAAGATCTTGTTCATTGGATATCAACAACTTTGACCCTTTGACCTTGATCTTGGAATTTGACCTACAGTATACTTTTTACAAACTTTAACCTTGGTCATAACTTTTGATGAGTAACTTAAGAGCTAGAGCTTTCATACTTCACATATGTAATCTTTGAGACAAGGCCTTTCTTTAGAAACCAACAACCTTGACCCTTTGATCTTGACCCCGGGGTTTGTCCTGCCTTAATTTAGGTACCAACATATTTGATCTGCATTTAAAGACCCAATTTTTTTACCGTACGGTTACCTGAGGAGGGGGAGTGGTCCAAGTAACAGTGGTGTTATTTACCTGGAGACCCCCAATACCCAAGATGTCAAAAATCTATATACATGTAACAGTACACAGGAAGTCTGTGTCTGGTGATCAGGGTCAACATTCCGTGTTTCGTGTCTAAATTTGAGTGAAACTACTTGAAATAATTGAAATATTTCAATATAAAATTTATTTATGAATACTTTCAGCGATATCTAATGAAGAAAAAAATTATAAAGAAACATCGTTTTTATATTTTAAAAAAAAATGACAAATTAAAGAAAAGAACACAGAGTAAATTAAACTACAAAGTAAGCATTTTTTTTTAATTAAACTTATAAATATCAAAATTAAAAAAAAAAAAATATTCCATTCATAGGTAGGCCTATCCGCCTAAAATACAATATAGCCGTTGAGATTAAAAGCAAATATTTTATGAAGTCATGTTTTAATTATCTACTCTCAATTGTTTTTAGAATAAAATTTTACCAAGTTTCTTTTTTTGACCCCCGTGTATACAAGGCGGCTACATGAAAGTGTTTGACGCGTGACCAGGCAATCGTTTTCAAAGGACACAAACTCAGACTATCAGGTAGCACGGGTAGCTGGCCTGTCAATCAAATCAGAAGCTATTGTTTTTTTAATGATTGACAGGCGGTAAATTATTGATCTTGAATCAGGTAGATTTTGGGGGCGTTAACATAAAATTGGGTGTTTAAAGACCCAATTTTTTTACCGTACGGTTACCTGAGGAGGGGGAGTGGTCCAAGTAACAGTGGTGTTATTTACCTGGAGACCCCCAATACCCAAGATGTCAAAAAGCTATATACATGTAACAGTACACAGGAAGTCTGTGTCTGGTGATCAGGGTCAACATTCCGTGTTTTGTGTCTAAATTTGAGTGAAACTACTTGAAATAATTGAAATATTTCAATATAAAATTTATTTATGAATACTTTCAGCGATATCTAATGAAGAAAAAAATTATAAAGAAACATCGTTTTTATATTTAAAGAAAAATGACAAATTAAAGAAAAGAACACAGAGTAAATTAAACTACAAAGTAAGCATATTTTTTTTTAATTAAACTTATAAATATCAAAATAAAAAAAAAAAAATATTCCATTCATAGGTAGGCCTATCCGCCTAAAATACAATATAGCCGTTGAGATTAAAAGCAAATATTTTATGAAGTCATGTTTTAATTATCTACTCTCAATTGTTTTTAGAATAAAATTTTACCAAGTTTCTTTTTTTGACCCCCGTGTATACAAGGCGGCTACATGAAAGTGTTTGACGCGTGACCAGGCAATCGTTTTCAAAGGACACAAACTCAGACTATCAGGTAGCACGGGTAGCTGGCCTGTCAATCAAATCAGAAGCTATTGTTTTTTTAATGATTGACAGGCGGTAAATTATTGATCTTGAATCAGGTAGATTTTGGGGGCGTTAACATAAAATTGGGTGTTTAAGAAGATTTAATCTTACGGGGGCATCAGTGTTTCAGGAACACATCTTATTTTTTTAATTTTTTTTTGCTTGTCAAGAAATTTTCGGTAGTTGATCCGACTGTAAATATATGACTGTGCCCCCCATCCCCCCGGCCACCCTAAAATGAATTGTTTCCAAAGGGCCTGTACTGAGCGACACAGTACATAGAGACTGTCCTTTATGCAAGATGAATCTAGAGGTACTGTGAGCACTGAGCTCACTAAATGATACCCCCGTCCCCATATGATTATACTGGCAAAGTCTATGATTTGCTCTAGGAGACGCGAAAAAAGTGTCATTTCAAAAGTTGCACCATGGCATTATGTACTAAAGAATCTGTGAAGGTATCATTAAATTTTATTCAGTGGTATGGGGGGAGTTGTGGATAAAAATGGGTACAGTCAATATGATAAAAAAAAAGAATGGCAGTGTCAATGTTTTGCCACGGGAAACCTGCAATATGTGTCTGATCAAAAATTAAAATATAAAGAGGTGCACAAAGGCACTATCATGACTATGTAACAAAAAGTCTGTGAAAGTTTCATTCATTGGTATAAGAGGGGATAGCGGATAAGAGATAGGTACCCCAGAGCGTAACAGACAATCGGACGGACGGCTATCCTGATCATTACCGGTATATACCCTCCCACTTTTTAAGCGGGGATATAACAAACAATATGTGTTTGTGAAACACTGATGCCCCCATATGGCAACATAGCGAAGGTTAATTAAGCTTTCTCAAATGCAGATCAAAAATGTTGGTACCTAAAGTAAGGTCTTTTCACAATAATACAAATGTGAAATTGAAATATAAAACCCTAGCACCACCTTTTCAAAGGTTATGACCAAGGATAACGTTTTAAAGGACGGACAAATTCCGCGGTCAAGGTTTTTGGTTTATAAAGAAACGCCTTGTCTCAAAGATTACACCAGATATTGGGAAATATGAAAGCGCTGGCTCTTACCGTTCAAAAGTTATGACCAAGGTTAAAGTTTTTTTCGTAAGTTCGGAAATCTCCAAGGTCAAGGTCAAAATTGCTGGTTTCAAATGAAAGGTCTTGCCACAAAGAATTATTTGGACTGTGAAATTCCAATAGTATCTGCCGTTTAAAAATTAGGGCCAAAGTAAAAGTTAGTATTCCGTAAAATGGGTCAAAGTCCAAGGTCAAAGGGTCAAGGTTCTTGATATCAAATAAAAGATTTTGTCACAAGGATTAAATATGTGAAGTATGAAAGGCCTAGTCCTAACAGGCCTAGTTCTACCCCATCAAAAATTATGGTCAAGGTTATATTTTAAAAGTAGGTCAAACTCCAAGGTCAAAATGTCAAAGTTCTTGATATCCAATAAAGCGTCTTCTCATAAGAATGACAATTACATGTACATACGGCAAGTATGAAAGCCCTAGCCCTTACCGTTCAAAAGTTATGGCCAAGGGGTTAAAGTTTTGTTTTTCATAAGTTCGGAAATCTTCAAGGTCAAGGTCAAAGGTCAAAGTTGTTGGTGCTCAATGAAAGGTCACGGCAAAAAAAAAAATACATATACATGACTTTGAAGTATATAAAATTCCTGGTATCTACTGTTCAAAAGATATGGTGAAAATAGAACTTTGGGATTTTTGTGTAAAAGTGGGCCAAACTCCAAGGTCAAGGCCAAAAGGTCAACTTTGGTGGTACGTCTTGTCACAAGGAATACACAAGTGAAGTATGAAAGTTAATTATAGGCAAGGTTAAAGTTTTTGCGGACAAACAGACAGAAAGAAAAACAGACGGGTACACACGATAAAAACTATATACTCCCCGAAACTTCGTTTACGAGGGTATAAAAAGTCTGGCAACAGATTTCATCTACGTTTATTGAAACGATGTATTAAATTGGGATGTATGGAGAGTATCGTTTCCACATTGTCCGCAGTTCAACACCAGCTGCAGCAGCCAAGGAGAATACAAGTACCTGAAAACATGGTAGCCCGAGGTGAATGACAAAATTATAGTCCCTAGAACATGGAGATCTAGAAGGAATTCTTTTTAAAACAAAGACGTGGATCTAAAAAAAAAAATGTTAAAAAGATCAAGATATCAGATGCATGGGTGCAAAAGATGCAAAACAAAATTAAAATTCTTTTAACTTTAAGTTTTAACTTTATACCTCACATAGTTTTGGAGCTATGGTAAAAATAAATTTCTGGACATGTACGTTGAGCAATGATAAAATCTTAATAAGAAACATGACATATGTTCAATTGCATGTAGATCATATGCAAAAGCACTTACTGTGGAAAATCTACAGGGAGCTTTTAGTAAGACCGGAATCTATCCTTTAAATGAAAATGCAGTCAACAGAGGTTATCTCCTTTCTTCTGAAGCATTTTAAAATCAGCATGAAGAAATTCAGTCCCAAGAAGTGCAGACTACTGAAGATGGAGACAGTAGGCACATTCCCCTTACACAGGGCCAAGATACACCAACTTTGGCGGGGGACTTCTTCAGTGACAAAATCGAGAAATTAAAGAAGATAAAATCAGAGAAGAAGGAAAAGAGCAGGAATACGTACATTATCGAAAATAACATCAGGACACTGTATTACTAAGGAAGAAATTCACAAACAGATCATAGAACACCAAGCACCTGCATGTACCAAGAAACGTAAATCATGTCCGAGTAAGAAATAAAACAGAAGAAAAGTATCCAAAAATGTTGATAATGATTCACAAGAAGCTGAGCCCAGTACATCAGGTTATCATAATAGTTATGCAAGAACTGTTCCTACAGATTCAGATACAGATGAAGAGGAAATTTCTGTGAAAGATAAATGCTGTGTGTGTAAGCAGTTCACCCCGGATGATGTGAAAAACAGTATATATGTTTCATTTGCCAAGCGGGTACGGTGTGACAGATGTACGCACTGGGTTCACCTAGGAGACTGTGCTGGGAGAAGGGTTGTCAGAAGAGGGGATGACTTTTTATGTCCACAATGTCAATGAAAAAAAACCTGAAATGTAAAAAATATTAATCACCATTTTCATGAATATTTAAATTAGGCAATTACTGATCTATTTAATCTTATTTCATCAACTTTGTCTAAAATATATCAGTAAAAACCTTTTTTGAATGTTAACGAGAAACAAATCGTACAGTAGGCTTGGCCTTTGCCAGAGGACGAAAATAGGGTATGACGTCATATAGTAAGTATAGAATACTCCATTTTGAATACGGCTCTAAAAACATCCAACAAGGTACGGTTGAAAAAAATGATAGGCACACATGATGAGTATGTTGATGGTAATGGTGCTTAAGAAAAAAGTTTATTAAATAGCACGTGCTGGCCGTTGCCATAACGCATATTGTCTTAGGGGGACGATTTATGGGTACTCTAGGATAGGCATTGAAATTGGGGTTTAACTTTTTTTTATTGGATTAGCCCCCCCCCCCCCCCCCTTTAATTTACATCCGACGCCTATGCCTTTACACACAGTCACTGAGCCAGATAAAGCCAAGCCAGAAAAAATGCCCAAAACAAGGATATTCAACAGATATCTGATATGACCTTGACCTCTGACCTAGAAAATTGGTTCATGAATATTCTATGCGTGAAATAAGATTCAAAACGAGAAAGGAAAAAAATAAGATCCATGAGAAGAATTTTACACAAATATTTACATAAAGTACTTGTATTTGATATATAGGGGAGATCCGTCCAATTCTGGACACTTTTGTCATGTTTTAATATGTTACACCCAACAAACGAAAATAAACACTCAACACACTCTGATTTCAAGTGGTAAAGTATGGAAACATTTTTTGGCAACAAACTGCAATGAATATCATCATGAAACACAATTAAATATCTTTTATTGATAATAAAATGAATTCAGGTGGTGAAATAGTGCAAGTCCGGACAACATGGGGTAATTCCGGACAGAGGCGAGGTAAATCCGGACAGGAGAGCAATATGTGCTTTGAAAAAAAAATTGTAAATCCGGACAGGAGAGCAATATGTGCTTTGAAAAAAAAATTGTGAGAAAATACATTCCAACAACATGCCACTTTGGTAGACAAAGCATGCTTGTTTTACATTACTTAGCATGTATATTGCACATTTTCACGAGAGAGAGAGAGAGAGAGAGATGCCAGTTAGGGACTTGCATAGAAATCATATTATAGAGCCCTCCCCCTTCCCAAATTGATTTTTATAAAGAAAATTGTAATTTTTTGGGGGGTCTTTAATATTGGCCGATGTGTCAATAATTTTGGCCCGACCTGTCCAGGCCTAGGTGTCAATCGTCACGGGCCGATGTGTCGTTAGGCCGAGATATCTGTCTACCCATAGAACCAGCGTCCGGAATTCCCCCACCTAGAAAAAAATCAGTGGGGGAAATCGGAACACATTGTTTGATAAAATTTAATGAAAAAATTAAATAACATTATTTTGTATTATTCGTCAAATTCTTTTCTTTTTAAATATATGCTCTCTACATAAGAAATTTTAAAATAATAAATGGAAATAAATATTTGTCCTAGATGTTGTTTGAATTTTATGTCAAATTGACCTTAATTTGATCAAATTTTGCCGCCTAATGGATTTCAGGAACATAAGAGTCCAAAGTCTAACTTTTGACGTAATTATAGCATTCAGAATACCCTAGAATCGTTATAATGTTTTTAAAAAAGACAACAATGAAACACCCTTTCCGAATGTACTTCAGTTATTTATGTTAAACAATACAGAATTACCAAAAAATATGACAAAAGAGAAAGACTGTATTATTTGTCCGGAATTACCCCGTGTCCAGAATTGGACGGATCTCCCCTATATCGGATCGTACAGTCATGTACACATTGTGTATCCTTTGATCCGCCAACATATTGAACCGGAAATTACGTTTTATTTAGGAGCAACAGCAAAAACATGGCGGCTGTTCTCTTTCGAAAAAGCAGACGGTTAGCGTCAAAATTAAGATTTGAAAATGTTTCAAAGGTATGTAAGCAATTTATGTTCATATTTGATAATTTATTTGTTTATAGATAAGTTTTATAGAACCTGCAGTAATTGATAAAGTTCACAATCTGAATGACTTTTCATGTCCTTGCTGAATGATCGGGACCTCGATGCCGATCATAATTATAAAGAAGGAAAATATGTTTTGCAGTATCAAATAATCTTTTATCTAGAATATAAGGTCCATTTAAGAGGGTTTTTAATTTTTTAAAGCTCAAAAACGTCTTAATTTTGGTATTGGTTGTAAATACCACTTGGACGACAATTCAATTTTATGTAGGCCTAGTTACAGGTCACAGGCGCTTGTTTCATACAATAGGCTATTTTTTATACTATATATAGTATAAAAAATAGCCTATTGTATGAAACAAGCGCCTGTGTTACAGGTGCTAGGGTATCACATCCATACAAGCGCTTGACTATGTTGATTTCAATCATAAGACATTATTAATGATCCAGGTTTAAATTGTCACGAAATTTACTTGAAGGAGAAGATGAATTATTTGTTCTATTTTATTTCCATATTTGCTACATTTTTTACCAGGTCTAGGCAGGGAGGGGTCTGTATGTGTGTAATGCTGTAGCCTGTATTAGTATCTTATAACAAATAGTGACCAGGTCTAGACAGTGAGGGATCAGCCACAAACAATGTTGCTACTATTTGTTTCCTTAATCCCTGTACAAAATTTATTTGTAACTTGGTAACCAATAAACGATTTGTGGTAATTTCTTTGTAGGGAGTATAGCATTGAAATGGATATATGTTTAATATTGTATTGAAAGTCCATGTAGTGTGTTTATCTATTAGACCATTACTGTAACTGAACTATGATATAAGCATTCAACATCGTTCTGCTGCAAATCCAATATATTAAAATTAGATCTTTAATTGCTCCCCAATTTTTTGTTTGTTGCAAGGATCTTCAAATAAAAAATGGGGGAGCAGATGGAAAATCTAATTTTAATTAGATTAATGCAAATTATATCACCTCAATATTATGCACAGCATTAACTCACTCATCCACAAAAACACACACAGAATTGCATAAGTGTATCCCCTCCAACTTTGTTAAGAACTGATAATAATATGTATAAATGTTAAAGTCATTTATTCTAGTAAGTTCATTTATTAATTACATATTTCACCAGAAATTGAAAGGTTTGCAGTTATGTAGAATCTAAATCAAACACATTCTTATGATAACCTTGTGCTCTTTATGAAGGAAAAGTAATAGATTAGTTTTTATGAGTTTTACCATTATGTGTGCAAGTATAAAATTGGAAGATTATAAATTGTTAAGTATCACACAGGGACATCAACACATCATGGTAAACATGTCCCAACTCCTTTTTTATACATGATTAATTTCTGTACATTTCAGGTGCTGGGTACTACTGGAGTTAATCACCAAGACAGACGCCACTTGTCGCTTCATGAATACCTCAGTTTTGGACTTCTGAAAGAGGCTAAAGTGCCGATTCCCAGGTTCAAGGTCTGTGACCATACAGAGGAAGTGGAAAAAGCTGCCATGGATTTGTGTATGTAAACAATGAGGAGAAAACTTCTTACTAGTAATATAGCTGTATAAAAATTCGGGCTGGGACGATATGGAACTTAGCCGATCTGATACATATCACGATACCTTAGGTGCAATACGATACATATCTTGATACATTTCAAACCAAATAAAACTAGATAATATTTTTTAGAACATTCAATTTGAACATAATAAACTAATTCAACAAATGAACTGTCGCTTACTGCCATTGGGTTTGTTAATTTAACTTAATCCGGCATGTCTGATGCCATTTGATGTTTATATTTTGAATTCTGTATCACCAAGACATTTGTAC
Organism: Saccostrea cuccullata; assembly: GCF_032062105.1. Lineage (NCBI taxonomy): Eukaryota > Metazoa > Mollusca > Bivalvia > Ostreida > Ostreidae > Saccostrea > Saccostrea cuccullata. The sequence goes on from NW_026930044.1 coordinate 18,185, forward strand.
TTTATTTCTGTTTGTTAATTGTTTAAACGTCTTGATGAAACAGACAAAGGACTAAAAATTTCGAACTCTAAAGCCTGGACATTTTTGGAAATTAAAAAAAAGTGTGGTCATGCAGGTATCGTGATACTGAATTAGATGAATCGATCCGTAGATCATCAAAGTGAATACTGTGATGCATCGGTGCACCGGTGGATCGTCCCACTTCTAATAAAAATAAATATATTCAAAGTATTACATGAATATTTATCAAAATATTATACACCTGTACATGTTAGAAGAAGATTGTTATCAAAAACTTATTGAAATGTGGTAGAAGTTATGCTGAAAAAGTCATGTAAAGTTAGGACCAGTACATTAAATACAATGAAATATTTCTGTATGCTTATTTCAATATACATGTTTAACTATTATCATCTATTATCATCTTTAGTGTATCTGAAAGTTGAATACTTGTATAGAATTGCGTTTCAGAGATTTACTGAAAATTTCTACTCTGCCATGTTTTTAAATTACTCGTAAAATATGAATAGTCAGTTGAATAACTATTTAATGTTTATTTGACTTCTGTAAACAGTGGATCATACTGGATCTCCTGACGTGGTCATTAAGGCACAAGTTCTCAGTGGAGGGCGGGGTAGAGGGCATTTCACCAGCGGTCTCAAAGGAGGAGTTAAAATATGTTTCTCGTAAGTTAGTTATGATAAAACCAGCAGTGAAAGATTAAAGCATTAGGTTTTTTGTAGCTAGTTATTCATAGAATAGCATAGACTGCCAAGGACATGTTAATTCTTTTCATTTTCTTAATGAAAGTCTGGCATATTCCTTCTCAGAAAAGTGCAGACATTTGTACATAAGCATGTGTAATTTGTTGCCACTATAGTACAACTGTAGGGACAAGTTGACCTTCAGACTTCACATGTACAATACAAGATCACTAATCCCATTTCCTTGCTGAAAGGAATTAAGTGTGACCTTTGAATGCTTTATTGCTACTCACCATTATATCAGCTTTTGATTTTTTAGGGACATTCAGGAAATTCTGTCACAATGCTCTGAGTTACAATACAAATCATTGTTCAAACAATGTTATATGATCGAAGGATTTATGTGAAGTGTTTATGTCATTAAGAATATGGATAAGTAAATACATTTAACGATCAGTTTATTATGAGTTCTGTACTTTTTTTGGTTACACTTTTCAGAGCAGAGGAGGCGTCAGATATTGCATCCAAGATGCTTGGTTCTAAACTGATCACTAAGCAAGCTCCCATGGGTAGGATCTGCAATCAAGTCATGCTGTCAGAAAGACTGTACTCTAGGAGAGAGTTCTACTTTGCTATAGCTATGGAAAGGTCATTTATGGTAAGGAAAGACAATTAATCTGATCCATATGGCAGAATCTTCACATCTGTCCATGATGACCCACTTAAATGCATAAATTTTCCTGTTTGCTGTAATTGTCTGAAAGTAGAATTAGCAGGTATGCAGATTTTAAAAATATGAAAAACAGATTCAAAATATGAAAGGTAGAAGTTAAAATGAAACACTTTAGCAGAGCAGGGTGTGAAATCTGAATCCCAGTCATGCAATCTTTACCATCCATGTTACATGGATGTGTGTATATTGCATTAACTACACATTTATAAGTTTATGCTTTGACTTACAGGGACCAGTTATGGTCGGCAGTTCACAAGGAGGGATGAGTATCGAGGACGTGGCACAGGAAAACCCTACGGCCATCCTTAAAGAACCAGTGGACATTTTTGCGGGACTGACCAGACAGCAAGCCGTTAGCATGGCTGGTGAATTGGGCTTCAGTCCTGCATGTATAGATCAGGTACATTTTGAGTATTATTAATTGATTTTTTAAAAGTTTATTTGTTCCTAGATGTATACACAAAACTTAAAATATATTTAGTACAAACACGGATATTGCGAATTTATGGTTATAGCGAAGTCATCTTGGATCTCAAGCTATGTTAATTTAATGAATTTCTTGTATGGTTATAATGAATTACGGGTATAGTGAAGTAGTTTCATAGGTCCCAGTGACTTCGTTATAACCGAGTTTTGCTGTAATGGAAGAATTGTGATGTAAAACAGAGTAAAAAAGAGTAAAAGTGTAAGAATATTTCATAATTTTTCAAAACATGAAATTTACAGTCCAGTTTGAAAAATGGCAATGAATAGAGAAATATTGTTCAAGTTAATATACAAAGCTTCAATTCTTTGTGTTCAAATAAAATATACTTTTTTTTGTAGGCAGCAGATATATTTTTGTCACTTTACCATGATATTTTCATCAAGTATGATGCAACTCTGATAGAAATTAATCCAATGTCAGAATCTAATGATGGCACAGGTAACTAGTAGTATTTAGTTCAGAAATAATGATTTGCACAAGTAAATGTAGTTTGGTTATGTTTCAGGAATGATGTCTTGAATTAGTCACGGTACTTAGCTTTGTATTCTCCATTTTACATCATTATGCTTATTCAAGCATTATACCGGTAATGTAAAGCTGTGTATTAAGTTATAATTATTGCTAAAGTAGCTGTAATGACCATTTCTTTATGATTTCAGTTTACTGTATGGACTGTAAAATCAACATAGATGACAACTCTAACTTTAGACAAAAACAGATTTTCCAGCTGCGTGATTGGTCACAAGAAGATCCCAGGGAGCAGAGAGCAGCCCAGGCAGACCTGAATTATATCGGTTTGGATGGGAACATTGGCTGTCTGGTGAACGGGGCGGGACTAGCCATGGCCACAATGGACATTATCAAATTACATGGGGGAAGTCCAGCCAACTTCCTGGATGTTGGGGGTGGGGCCACAGCCAAACAAGTTATGGAGGCATTCAGACTTATCACATCCGATCCTAATGTAAGACTCAAACTGAACCTTAAAGTTGTAAATGATTTTAAAAGATCACTGTTGTAAACTAAGAACATCTCTATAGACTGTTTCTAATGACATATTTTGCCTCGGATATTTCTCCTTAGTCGCCATCTTTTAGGTCAAAGGAGTGAATTTTCCTCTTTTAGCAACCAATTTTAAACATATATGTAAGAAATATATGGGAGAAAATACTAACAATCTTAAAATTATAAATTATTAGAGGCTTTAACAAACGTATTATCATAAGAAAAATAGTGTTATCTTTACCTTAGTAATTAGCTGCAATAATGTAGCCCTCTCCCTTTTTTTTTTTTTTTTTTTGGGAGAGGGCTACAACTCCTTAGGATCTCCATAATGGTGCAGCTGCGGGAGTGATTTGCTCCCGCACGGATTTCGGCTCAAATTAACAGTAAATGGCTATTCTATTAACATTTCTTACCTTGACTCCAAATAAGTAGTCATCCAAGACGTAAACCAATGCAAAAATATACAGAACGATCCCTATATCGCTTATTTTTCGTGTATGTTAACATCACAACTCGAATTTATCCGCCATGTTTACTGACCTTGATAGATTGTATTTTGGGACAGCCAATGAGAATTTAGGTTCTATAGGAGCGGATCTTTTTGGAATTCCCTTATTTTAAACATAAATATCGCTGCTTGCATAAAAATAACACTTAAAATGGTTTTATATACGTATGTTTTTGTGATGAAATTCAGCACATACATTTATAAACACCGATAATTGCTTTATTCAGTTGTTCTAAATTTCAAGCGAAAGTCTCATTACGTCACGCGTGAACTGTCATGGCTGCTGAAGTAAACTACCAGGAAACATGCAGAGTTATTTTACAAGTTTTTCGCATTTAACTGGGTCTACTGTTGACAGTGAATAAAAAATTCGTCTTATTAGAAGTAAGTTGAATGTAAAAATAATTTATTTTGCCTGCAGTCGCTCCTATTAAAAAAAAATATTTGCACCATTACGGAGATGCGATGGAATTGTAGCCCTCTCCAGAAAACATCAGATTAAAAAAATCGGAGAGGGCTACATTATTGCAGCTACTTAGTAATCAGTATAACAAATTGAACTTGGTTGAATAATGAAGGGATCTGGGAATATTGACCTACAATATGGCAGCCATGGGGAATAACTCTTGCTTAAATTTACTCAATGGAAAACTATTATGAGGATCAAGTACATTCCTTTATCATTAGTACACATAATGCAGATAAATGCATGAACTAGTTACACACTAGCTTATGGCTTTTACATGGCATAATCTTTCATACTCACATTCTTTGATCCTCCCTGCTCTATATGTACACACAAGTTTGTGAAGTTATGATTGAAAAGAGCACATTGTATTACAAAAAATCGCCGTATATACATGTATAAAAGTCATTAAGAAAAGAATAGCTTATAATGCAAAAACACTAAACCATGATGAACAAACCAAAGAATATGATACAAAAGCACTATCATAATGAAGAATACATGACATTCAATGCACTTGTCCTAATGAAGAAATTACAGCATATAACGAAAAAACACCTTCAATGTCCTAATGAAGACACGTACCACAGCATATATTGAAAAAGCACCTTTTCCTAATGAAATAACCTTAGTTTAAAATTTAAAAACACCATCCTATCACTAATATCTGCAAGAGCATTTTGACCATATATACATACTTAACGAATTAATTTAGTTGTTAGATTTATTTTCAAGGTACAAGCAATTTTGGTGAATATCTTTGGCGGCATTATGCGCTGTGATATTATAGCTCAGGGCATCATTGCTGCTGCTGAGGAACTTCATCTAAAAATACCAATCATGGTGCGACTTCAAGGTAAGACTTCTTTTAATCAAATTAGGGATTCAAGAAAATATATTCTTAAGTATCTTCATGCAGTACTGTGGAATCATCTTAATTCATGGGGGTTTTCTTGGTAAGCAAGGGTTTACATATTCGTGACGAGAGGACATGATTTTGTTGGGACTTTGTTCATATGATGGATTCAATGACTCTTAATGCTGACAAAATAAGTTTTTTGGGATTTAAATTTGTGGGTAAGGGTGACCAACAAGATTCAAGAATATTGGTTTACCCATGAACAATGAGTTGACAGTATGCATGTTAAAAGTGTATAAATTTGATTGAAAAGTATAGATCTATCTGCCTGTTTTCTATTCAAAAAGTCTCTGTTTGTACACAGTTGATACTGTGGACTTAAAAAGAAAAATGGAAAAAAATATTTTGCAATTAACTTTTATTGAAGTTGACTGAAAATAAGTCAAACTTGTAATATTTGTAATTAGGCCTAATGCATTTTAAATCCATGGTAATGTTTCCATATTGACCCATTTAATCCTAGGAACAAAAGTAGAAGATGCCAAAGCACTAATGGCAGCCAGTGATTTAAAGATTATGGCTGATGATAACTTAGATGCAGCTGCTGCTACTGTAAGTGGATTTAATGTCAACATACATGTGTAGTTAAGGGAAAATCAAGCACAGAAAATATTCTGTAAAATAATATCACTTATCAGACAAAACTTGTATTACTTCAAAGAGGTGGCACTATATGATCCTTTAAAGAATTAAAAAAAGTATGTCAATATGCACATGTCAAATTTTAAACTGACTTTTCTTTTCAAACACCTACTGTATATATTTATAACATTTACTAATGCAGGAAAGCAAATTTCAGGATTTCTTTGTTAGTAAAATGTTTTATTTATATCCCCTCATCTACCCTTGGCTGATTAAGCTCATTCAATCAAATTTTGTTACAAAAAAATCACACACATTAAACTTTTGTTTACTATATCTGTTTGTGTCAAGAATGATAACAGTAATTAATTTGCTCGATGGAAGTAATGGATATATACCTACAAAATCTGCCAAGGGAAAGATGTGGGGGTACAAATCAGACACTTGACAAGCAAAGAGGAAAGATATAGAGATTAAACATAGATCTTTTGTAATGTAATCATCAGTGCATTAAATGTTTTCTTATTTTTCCAGGTTGTTCGGCTAGCTAGGATTGTTGGCCTTGCAAAAGAAGCAAACATTGGAGTGAACTTTGAATTGCCCCTCTAGAATAACCTTCTTTCAGCTTTTTAAGTTGCTTTTATGTATGAAAAAAATAAGAACTCCTGATCCAAGATTGATGTCCTACATGACACATACCTACAGATTGGTAGGTGATACATGTATAACTGAATTTTGCTTGGAAACTGATAATTTCTCAGTCATAATAAGTTTTGGTTGAAATTTATAATAAAACAGAATCTCTGCTTTTTTGAAAGCAATAGTTGAAAATGTAAACAATAATTTGCCATACAAATGAACAATAATTATGAATCACTTTCATTCATTTTCTTCAGATTTTTTTATGAAGTTTTATTTATAAGGAGACATGCAAATCAGGCTTATATTGCAGTCTTTGAATAAGAATACACCATTTATTGCATGCTGCAGTCATTCTTCTGAAGTTATAAATGTGATATCCAAAGAACACTTTAGGACATGTTTTTGTTATTTATTAATGTATGCAATGACATCTTGAAATTTGTTGCATATTTGATATGATAGGTTTACATAATAATAAATTTACAAAAATGTTGATTTTTAATTTTTTGCTGGGCTTCACTTGAATCCAAGGCATTACCATAGATGAGCGAGTATCCCCTGCCAACCGGCCACACCCGTCCTGTGCTCCTTGTCATGATGGGGAAATAACGAAAAAATCTGCAGAAATAGTATAAAAACGTTCATTATCATTTGACTTGATAATAAATTGTATATTTGCTGACAGGGTCATTGTAATTACCATCAGATTTGCGAAATGTTGATTTCAAATGACTGTTGATCGCGAAAATTTTAGTGAAATAATGTGATGCTTTACTCCCCATTTGTTTTGTTTCGGTTGACTTTTTCGGCTTTATTAGTCCCCTACCAGTGAAACCAGAGGGGACTATAGGTTTCCTCTGCGTCTGTCCATCTGTCTGTCCGTCCGTCTGTCTGTCCAGCTGTCTGTCAGTCTGTCCCACTTGGTTTTCCGCACTTTTTTTCTAAACGCTTGCAGATATTGAGCTGATTTTGGGTACGTGGGTGTATCTTGATGAGTTACAGATCAAGTTTGAATATCGTTCCGATTCAATGACTTTTTACGGAATTACGGGCTTTTCAATTTTTCAGGGCTTTTCACACTTTTCTCCTAAATGCTTGCAGATATTGAGCTGGTTTTTAGCATGAGACTTTACCTGAATTAGTTATAGATCATGTTTGCATTTCGTTCTGCTTAATTGATTTTTGAAAGAATTATGGTATTTTTATTTCTTTAATTTTATAATTGGGTTAAATATAGGGATCGTGATGCACTACATTTATGTCGTGATGCACTCAATTTATATTCTAAACGAGATTGTCATGAATTGAAACTTGCTGGATAGCTTGTATAAATTGATTAGTTATAGATCAAGTTTGCATTTCGTTCTATTTCATTGATTTCTCAAGGAATTGTGGTATTTTTTTTTTTAAATTGGGTTCACAAAAGGAGATTATCATGATTTGAAACTTGCTGGATACCTTTATCATGTTTATAGTGACAAATATAGATCAAGTTTGATTTTTCCTGGTATAAAATTGTTGTTCAACCATGTAAAATAAGTTGTTCTGACCAAAGCATTTGTGTGTGTTAAATGGCATTCTAAGACGTCACGAGTCTTTCTTTGTAAGGCAGGTCCAATACATTTGAATTTCATTTCTATTCAAGTAATAACTGAAATGTCCATATTTAAATAACATTTTTTTCATACACAGGCTCCAATAAAATGACACCCCAAAGAGAAAAGGGAACCCGGTAGGGGACATGTATTGCTTATGCAATACTCTCAGAATGCTTGTTGCGGTTTGTTATCTCCATAATTCTTTTTACACCTTTAATAAATTACGGTCTAAATCAGAATAGTACCATACACATCTAGCAGTATGGTCATTATTAAGAAAAAAAACCATTTGTTTACAAACTCTATGGACAACTATCGTATGTATACAATGCATATACAACAATTTTTAACAACAACAAAATAAATAAATAAATAAATACGGGATACTTGTACAGGGTGCTCTGGGTGTCCTTCCGTATGTCTGTTGGGAATCCATCTATTATCCTCCACTGAATCTTTCGTTTTAGTAATTGTACAAAAGTAGAGCATGCTCTTGCGTATCGTATCAACTGATAGATATAAAATCCGTATGCAGGTGATGAAAGTGCATGTACATGTATATTAATTGCTGCATAAGTAAGGGAATTAAAGATTGAAAAGTTAAAGTCATTTTTTTTTGGTTGTTAGATTATCATTAACGTCTTTTTCAAGTTAAATATCCAACAAGCTAATTCAGAGAATTCGTGTCCCCCGCTTAGGGAAAAAGTCGGATCCCCCTGACTGAATTTGTAGAATTATTAAATGTATACATGTATACTGAGGCAAATAAAATACATGTATGTCAATATGCATATAAAGATTTGATTCTTTATTATGTGTATAGAAGATTCTTTTTATATGGAATATTTAGCACACTGTAATGATGATTTTATAACCTCATAAATTTTTCATTTCACATGCTGAATACTATCATTTAGTAAAAAAAAAAAGAAGAAAAGTATTTTAAAAAAAAGAAAAAAAAAAGAAAGGAGGACCGGGATTCGATCCCGAAACCTCTCTCGTGTGAAACTAGAGACATAACCACTAGACCACGGAATCGCACTACACAGTGTCAAGTATATGCAGAACTAAAGTCACATACATGTATATATTCATGTTCGGTATTCTCAAAATTTTACACAGTCCATGGTGTTTGATTTATTTAGCCTTTATTGAACAGTTCTAATAGATGTAATAAGAACATAAAGTCCGCCGAGAACCTGTTTTATACGCAATAACTCTCCTCATGCCCCTGCGCTAAAAATAGCGACATGTAATACTATAAATACTCTTTGAGAGGGGCGAGAGACGTCATAGGGAGTTTTGGTATAAAATTACATTGCATAAGCTCAAAATCTTCCTGAAATATCGCCCGGAAATGATAGTGTTACACACAGACAGAATGTATAAATTTACGACCTTGAACTTTGACCTTTTGACCTCAAAATCAATAAGGGTCTTTATTAGGCCACAGGGAGTTGTTATGTACAAGCCAGAGAACTTAGGGAAAAAGCTCCCCTGACTGAATTTGTAGAATTATTAAATGTATTGTATACTGAAGCAAATAAAATAATGTATGTCAATATGCATATAAAGATTTGATTGCTTATTCTTCATTATGTGTATAGTTCTAAGATTTTTTTATATGGAATTTTTATCACACTGTAATGATGATTTTATAACCTCATAAATTTTTCATTTCACATGCTGAATACTATCATTTAGTAAAAAAAAAAAAAATATATATATATATTTAAAAAAAAAAAAAAAAAAAAAAGATATCGTGACCTCTCACACTTGAAGCGAGAGACATAACCACTAGAGCACTGAATCGCTTTGACCTTGACCTTTGACATGTGTGAAGTATATGCAGAACTGAAGTCACATGCATGCATATGTTCATGTTTTCATGTTCGGTATTCTCAAAATTTTACACATTCCATGGTGTTTAATTTATTTAGCCTTTATTAAACAGTTCTAATAGATGTAATAAGAACATAAAGTCCGCCGAGAACCTGTTTTATACGCAATAACTCTCCTCATGCCCCTGCGCTAAAAATAGCGACATGTAATACTATAAATACTAATAGGCCACTAGGGAGTTTTGATATAAAATTACATTGCATAAGCTCAAAATCTTCTTGAAATTGCCCGGAAATAATTGAACTTTCACCTTTTGACCTCAAAATCAAAGACGGAAGACGGACGGACGGACGGACGGACGGACAAACCCAAATTAATATCCCCCACTTTTCAAGCGGGGGACAAAAATGAAAATAACCATTGTTATTTGACAGTAAGTCGTTATAAAATAACCATTGTTATTTGACAGTAAGTCGTTTATATATCTATTTATTATACCTCTACTGTTTTTTTTATGTCCCCCTTCGAAGAAGGGAGGGCATATTGCTTTGCTGCTGTCTGTCGGTCCACTTAGTTTCTGTTCATTTTCTTCACAACCGTTGCCCATACTGAAATGAAATTTGGTATTCAGATATATCAGATGAATATATAGATAAAAGTTCTGTTTTGGGTACGATCGCATGCGCAGGTCTAGAGGGGGGGGGGGGGGTATAAAATTACATTGCATAAGCTCAAAATCTTCCCCCGGAAATGATAGTGTTACACACAGACGAATGTATAAATTTACGACCTTGAACTTTCACCTTTTGACCTCAAAATCAATAGGGGTCTTCATTAGGCCACAAAGAGTTGTTATGTAAAATTTCATTGCAATAGCTCAAATGGTTCTAGAGATATCGTGTACAAGGTGGGAAAAAGTAAAAAGTCACCCTTGCAGACAGATTCCGTAACTTTGTCAAAGTGTAAATTGTTTATGAAATAAAGTCTTGTTGGTACTACTTTGTATCTAATTGGTTCAAATGCAAAGACCTTTTATTGAATGTATTTATTTATTTTATCTACATTCAATATTGTCCCCCGCTTGAAAAGTGGGGGATATTAATTTGGGTTTGTCCGTCCGTCCGTCCGTCTTTCTGTCTGTCTGTAACGCTTTCGTTTCCACACGATATCTCGAGAACCCTTTGAGCTTTTGCAATGAAATTTAGCATAGCAACTCCCTATGGACTAAAGAAGACCCCTATTGATTTTGAGGTCAAAAGGTCAAAGGTCAAGGTCATAAATAAACAAATTCTGTCTGTTAAAACACTTTCGTTTCCACACGATATCTCTAGAACCATTTGAGCTATCGCAATGAAATTTAACATAACAACCCCCTGTGGCCTAATGAAGACCCTTATTGATTTTGAGGTCAAAAGGTCAAAGTTCAAGGTCGTAAATTTATACATTCTGTCTGTGAGTAACACTATCATTTCCGGGCGATATTTCAAGAAGATTTTGAGCTTATGCAATATAATTTTATACCAAAACTCCCTAGGACCTCTCTCACCCCTCTCAAAGTGCCCCGCCCCGTTTGTTTTATTAGTATTTATAGTATTACATGTCGCTATTTTTAGCACAGGGGCACAAGAAGAGTTGTTGCGTATAGAAAACAGGTTCTCGGCGGACTTTTTGTTCTTATTACGTCTATTAGAACTGTTTAATAAAGGCTAAATAAATCAAACACCATGGATTGTGTAAAATTTTGACAATACCGAACATGAATATACATGTATGTGACTTCAGTTCTGCATATACTTGATTCTAGTTAAAGTGACTCCGTGGTCCAGTGGTATGTCTCTCGCTTCACATGTGAGAGGTCCCGGGCTCTAATCTCGGTCGCTCCTTTTATTATTTTTTTAAGTACTTTTCTTTTTTTTAATATGATAGTATTCAGCATGTGAAATGAAAAATTTATGAGGTTATAAAATCATCATTACAGTGTGATAAATATTCCATATAAAAAGAATCTTCTATACACATGATAAAGAATAAGCAATCAAATCTTTATATGCATATTGACATACATGTATTTTATTTGCTTCAGTATACATGTACACTTTTAATAATTCTACAAATTCAGTCAGGGGGACACGAATTCTCTGAATTAGGTTGTTTCATTTATTTCCATTTCCTTTATAATTGCGCTGCGTTTAAAATAGAATTGTTGTTAATGGTTTGGTCTAATTTTTGTATCGGTATAATAAAACAGTTAAATTAATGTATATCTCTGAGGGAATCAGCAAGATTCCAGTTCCCCTCGAGCAAGCCTATTTCCTACGGATGCGCCTCGGGAAGTAGACTTGCTCTTGGGGAAATGGAATCTTGCCGACTCCCTCAGTGATAATTGTAGAATGTCGCATTAAAGGAGCAGCAAGTGTTTTCTCCATAAGATTTTGGACAAACATACGAGTGTAAAAAAGAAAAAAAAAGATGGAGGACCTCCGAGGATGTATTATTGAATAGAACTGAATTTCCATTCTTTGCGTAGAGTCTCTTATCTTGGAAAGATAATGTACATATAAAACCAAGAATTCACGATTTTTAAAGCGGAAGTTAATTCTAGAAGATGGTTCGGTATCTAGCGTTCGTGTTATGTGTACCTCTCTGCTTTTCTTTGGATCTCTTCGAAGTTTTCCACAGAAACATAAAGGATGTTGAACATGAAGGTTTAAAATATTTTTATTTCACTTTCACAAATATGTTATTTAAATTTTTAAGAATTTTAGGATAGTGGTTTAAAATTTGGATGTTGAATCAAGTGATAACAAATGTTATGAACGTAACACGTGCAATTGTTCCTAATTATATTACTTAACAAAATCTACTTATTCATAATTAAATACGTTCTTTATGAATTTTTAGTTTCTTTTTAATAATTGAATTATCTTTCTTTTTCAAACTGAATAACATTCTGAGGAAAATTACACGCCAATAATAAACGTTTGATATCAATGACTTTTAAATTATATAATAGCTCAAAATAAGTTTAAAAATAATTGTTTTTTAAATAATTTACAGAATTCTCAAAAATACTTTGTGAACCTTCTTCTTCCTCCAAAATATATGGCATGCCCCAACATTTGAAGTGCAATTTGAATTATCGTGGGAAGGAAATAGATCTGAGTCTAAATAGAAACCATCACGACAGATATCGTCTGCCTGTTTACTCAATGACAGACGGTAGTTTTGAAGAGGAAATACTAGAAGACCTTCAGACCAAGGTCAGAGAGCACTATCTTTAGTAAAGTTTAGATATGTCATTCTGAATTAGCCATGTACGTCTGATAAGCCTCACACCGAAAATTTCACACATACACAAAGTCATTCAAGATTAATATGAAGTTTAACATGAGCATAAAGGCTATAACATATTTACACGAAAGGTCATACATGTATACTACATGTAGTACTGAGTATATGAAAAACTGGGAACACTTTTTCCGTCTCTGGTTTGTGGAATGGAATTGTTTTTATGATTCGAATTATTGGTAAAAACATGAATGATGCTGAAAAACAAGAGATCTGTTTATTAAAATAATATTTTTCCCAGTCCACATCAGTTGCCTTCTACCAAAACCATGACAGCACAGCAACATTTAAAGTCGAAAAGATTACCAGCCAATCTTCCGTTCATTTTACTCTGGTGAGAACACTTTTCCTTATTGAATTTTGCTATAAATCATTTCTATTTTGATATATTTGAAACAATCGATATTCAATTATAATTTAAAACTGTGGATAGAACAGGTATTCTTGGATATTTATATAACTTCCATTTTTTTCCAGACAGGTTACATGTTCAGAGGAATGAGGCACGTAATAATTCACCCTGTACCAGGACAAATTGAGCATAGGATAGCATTGTCACGTCATAATGAAACCAAGTTTGATGTTGGAGGTAGCGCACAATTTTATTTTTCACTTAATCAAAATATTATATCCGAAAAGCTCCTAATATAAAGCCTGACCAATATAAAGCCTGACCACTAACTGTTCAGTAGACCGTCATGAAGAAAATTATTTAAAAGTTATTTGTACAGACCAGGGTAGTTTAGACTCGCAAAGGTTCATTTTAATTTCATATCTCAAATGCTAAAGATTTTTGTTTTGTTAATGATATATGCGTATGTTTTTGGCAATAAAACGCATCAAAGAATTACTGTAAAATCACTTATTTTCGCGGAGTCGATTTTCATCGAGGAGAAAATTTTGTTTGATTGCTTTCAATTTGCAATTCTTATTGGTAAAAAAAAAACGTGATACTATTGTAAGAAATTAACATTCTTGTGGACAAAAATGGTTTTTATACCACTAGATAACGAAGTTAATAGTAAACATCCATGAAAATTAGTAAATTCAGGGAATTCTTATACTTCCTTAAAAGAGCACTTGAAGAAACCTCAACCTACAAGTGGGAAAGCGGTACCATCTGACGCTAACACCTCTCGTCTCGGTATAAGGGCGGCACCACATGGCACCACTAACGCTCAGCTCAACGTAGCAGAGATTCTCGTCATGGTGGATTACAAGTTTTACAGCAAGTAATTCAACACTTCCAGTGGTTCCTATTAAAAATTGATCTCCCTGATAAACCATCCTAAGAAGATTTTGATTCTTAATCTTAATTGATGTAAAATGCAAGCGAATAATGTCTTGAAAATTTCAACTCACTGTTTTAGTGTTAGCCTAGGCAGATTTGTTTTACAAAATATACATGTATTTGAAACCTTATGCAGAAAAAAGGGATCTATCTCAGCAGATCATATTACTTGGTATCTGTTTTTACTAAGATTGCAATTTAACAAACAGAAATAAAAGTTGGTGTATTTATATATATATATATATATATATATATATATATATATATATATATATATATATATATATATATATATATATATATATATATATATATATATATAAAGCACTAAAAAACCAACAACACTGTATATCCTAAATGTCGGATCTACCAAGTAGATACAAGGTCACGGATGGAAATTTATATAAAGCACTAAAAATGACCAACGACACGAACAATAAAAATTGTCAAATTTTCGGGACGCCCTGTCCCTTCCTCAGGACAAAGAAAAAAGTTAAAAAGTCATAAGAACAAAGGAAAAAGAGAAACAAAAACAACTAGCACTACTACTAAACTACTAAACACTAGATATTTACATACTTAATTACATGTTGAATTGGAAATTTTTAAGAACACTAATAAAGAAAGAAATCCGGACCGCTATGAAATGCGTCCGGTCTATCGGGTATACTCGGGTGAAGTGCGATTTACATAATTGAACGAATTAATTATGCTAATTAATTACGAGAATCAGTAGATCGTACATTGTTTCATTCTCTCAAAATGGCGTAACTTTACTAAATAAAGAATAATCAAAGAAAAATAATATAGCAGGGATATTTAAACATATGAATTATGATCAGTTATAAATTTTGAAATATTTAAGGACTTATTATCGGGAAAAAATAATTAACAAAGGTGTAAGCAATACATAGTTATGTGGGTTGTTCGAGAGTTGGTGATGCAAATTAACTGTAGAGTTTACACTAAATTGAGAGAATAATCTTGTTTAGTATCATCAGGAATTGGGTCTAGTTTACGTTCATTCTGGTGAAGTCATTCAGTTTGTTAATACCATTAGGGCGGAATGACTTCAATCTGTGCATCCAGAACTTTTCTTTGCTTTTTCTCTGAGCATCTGTCCATCTTGGGTTATGGTCAATCACCACTACTGTCATGTCCTCCCATTTGTGACCCTCAAGGTTGAAATGTTCCCCAACGGGTTCACTCAGTTTTTTGGTCCTAATGGTCGAACGGTGGTTATTTACTCTCCTGCGGAGATCTCCTGTTTCACCAATATACTGTTTGGAGCAAACTTTGCAACTGATGAGATAAATGCAGTTGTCAGTATGACAGGACAAATTCTCTAGTATTTTGTTGCTGCGGCCTGTAACAGGGCTGTTAAAACTGTCTGTGTCACTGCTGTGCTTACAAAGAAGACATCTCCTGTCAGAGTAAGTTTTAAAGCCCCCGTTAGGTAATGGGTTGTTCAATCTGGTTCTTACTACCATGTCCTTTAGGTTCCTTGGGCGTCTGTATGCTGCCAATGGGGGTTCCTTAAAGACCTCTGCCATTGTTTGTTTGAATGGAGAATTAGTAGGTTCTTTTGAAGGATACCGCTAAGGTTCTTAAGGACGGGATGGTATGTGGTTACCAGAGGGACCCTGTCGCTATTGTCTTTTTCCTTGTAGCGTAATAGGTTTTGCCTGTCATGTTCCGCCATCTCATCAATAGCTGTTTGTACGGTGCGGGCATTGTAGCCTCTTTTGCATAAGTGGGACTTAAGAAGACCACTTTGCTCCTGATATAAGGCAGGGGACGAACAGATGCGTCGAATTCTGGTGGCTAGACCTTTAGGCACTCCCTTAAAAGTGTGTGGGGGATGACAGCTAGTGGACATAAGATATAGGTGGGAGTCTGTGGGTTTGGTGTGGAGACTGAATTCGATTTCACCATCAATCAGGGTAGATGTAGTATCTAGGAATACGTTTTTCGAATTAGATATGACTACTGTAAATTTGATCGACTGATCGACTGGCAAACGTAATGAATGCTTCGAGGCTCTCGCGACATTCCACCAACTTCATCTCTATATCGTCAATGAAACGCAACCAGCTATGGGGCCTAAATGGTGCTTGAAGTAGCAAGTTGCGTTCCAGTCTACCCATGAAGACATTGGCATAAGACGGTGCCATTTTCGTACCCATAGCAGTGCCATTAACCTGCAGGTAATGTTCTCCATTAAACATGAAGTTGTTGAACTTGAGAACATGTTCAAGGAGCTTAGCAAGGGACTCGGTAGAAGGAATTTGTATGGATCTACTATCCCAGACTTCTCTACAAGCTTCGATACCCTCATCGTGCGGAATATTGGTGTACAAAGACGTGACGTCCATAGTCACGAGGAGGGTATGATCTGGGAGGCCAGTAGAGGGCGTCTTGTTAATGTAGTCCGTGGTGTCCTTGAGATAGGATGGCAAATTCTCTACGTGTGGACGGAGATGTAAATCAATGAATTCAGAAATTTTCTCCGTGGGGTGTCCAATTGCACTGACTATGGGGCGACCTGGCATCATCATAGATCATAATTCATATGTTAAAATGCCCCTTCTATATTATTTTTCTTTGGTTATTCTTTATCAAGTATAGTTACGCCATTTTGGGAGAATGAAACAATGTACGATTTACTGATTGTCGTAATTAATTAGCATAATTAATTCGTTCAATTATGTAAATCGCACTTCACCCGAGTATACCCGATAGACCGGACGCATTTCATAGCGGTCCGAATTCTTTCTTTAATAGTGTTCTTAAAAATTTCCAAATCAACATGTAACTAAGTATGTAAATAAGTGTTTAGTAGTTAAGTAGTAGTAGTGCTAGTTGTTTTTTGTTTCGCTTTTTCCTTTGTTCTTATGACTTTTTAACTCTTTTCTTTGTCCTGAGGAAGGGACAGGGCGTCCCGAAAATTTGACAATTTTTATTGTTCGTGTCGTTGGTCATTTTTAGTGCTTTTTATAAATTTCCATCCGTGACCTTGTATCTACTTGATAGATCCGACATTTAGGATATACAGTGTTGTTGGTTTTTTTTAGTGCTTTATATATGTATATATATATATATATATATATATATATATATATATATATATATATATATATATATATATATATATATATATATATATATATATAATATTTGTACTGATATTTAGTTAAGATTTCTGCTCTTCAGTTTGGTTGTTAATGAGACTGGATTCACACACGCTACATCTGCTGGTGTGGCCGCTTTCCTGAGCGAGTACATAGCACTCATTTTTGACAGTGTACGTTGGAATCTTTTTTCCCATACATACCAGGAAAATTCAGTGAAATTGTAGATAAGTTGCATTAAAGGAAAATTATTCAACGCTAATACAATTTCATTTTTATTGCAACTTTCTATATGATACAAGATGAAAGCGTCTGTAATATGAATACATTATTAATATCCATTGTAGACTAATATCCCGTATAGAAATCTAGCTAAAAGTGGATTACACATTCTTCTAAAGCCGGTTGGAGTAATAGTTGCAAAGGTAGCCAACTCTTCTTTTAAAAAAAACCCATATACAATTTCAAAGGTAAATAAGAAAAAAAAAACAATGAAACTGTTGTGATATCTCTTCAGACAAAATCAGCATCGACATGGACAGAAAAGAATTTGATGACATCATCGCCTTTTCCCAATATGGTCAACGCCTCGCTTGCTTTAGATAATTTCCATGACTACATTGTTGGACACAAGGCTCTTCCCCCTCACGACCACGCCATGCTTTTGACAGGGTAACGTCTCCCTCATGTAAACTAAAGTTTCAGCAGGGTCACTGCAATTGGTCTGGGGATAATTAGAATATATGTAGTTGAATGAAAAATTGGGTTCATTATCTCAAATTATGTGGTTACATCAGCATTTAATTAACACTGATTTTCTCATCAGACCCTTTTTGTACATGTATACCCAAAAGACTTTAAAAGGACACCCTCCCCTTAGACTACTACCGGGTATATGTCAAACTTTTCACTCCTATTGTGTTTCTGAATATAGGTAAATTAAAATTTTGGCCCCATTTTTTAGATCCTTACACAATTCAGCCGATTGACTTATTTCTCTCTTATATAATATAAGGTAATTATGATAAATCGTTTCGAATTTAGCTTGTATCCTGGTCACGGCACCATATATATATTAAGAAGATTAAATAGGTTAGAAGCACTTTTCCTTTACTTGTTGATGTGATTTTCTTGTCTTTCATGTATCGTTTCATTTCTAAACTGAAGAGAGTGTCTTAAGAATTTGACGGTTCATCTTGTTCCAGTTATAATGAAAATATAGCAAATTGGTTAAAATTTTCGTGTCTATGATTTATTTTTTGAAAAGAGATATCCACTGCAAAACTGTCCAAACACTGATAAACATTTTATTGCTTATGATAATTTTAACTGTTTTTAACATTTAATACGTTCAGATAAAACCTTCATAAATATATTCAGATAAAACCTTCATAAATATATTATAATAAAAATATTTTTTCTCTTAGATATGAAATGAAGGATAGCACCATTGAGAAAAATAATTACACGGATATTTTAGGTGAGTCGTGCAACACACTAAATAATATAATTACACAAATATATAAGTTAAACGATCTGTTTTAACTGAAGGAAATAATTATTCAGATATATTACATGTAAGCTATCCAATATGCTACAAAAATGCACAAATATATCAGGTTAACTATCCAAATAATCCAATATACTAAAGGAAATGATAACAAGGATGTACTAGTTACAACATTCTATATACTACAGAAAATATTTACATGGATATATTTGGTAAAATATTTAATATATCAAATAAGATAAAAGTGAATTTTTAGATAATTCTTTTTGAAAAGTATAATGAGAGACTTAAAATTGAATAATCAAGTTTGTGCCAAAAATGACTGAATGTTAAAGTTAAAATTCACAACTTCAAAATGGTATCCTTTTTCAATATATGAATGTTTAGAATACATTTAGAACATTGTATTGGCATTACCTTTTTTATTACCTCTATGAAATCTTTAGGTATGGCGTCCCTGTCAGCGATGTGTGGATCTTATTCTCAATCCATCGTTTCCTCCCAAGTAGATTTTTCACCAGCTTTTACCATTGCACATGAGCTTGGACACAGGTGATTGACATTCAAATTTCAAAAACCTCCTTTCTTAGTTTGTAAAATATACCTGTTCCACCTTGAAAATATTACAAAATTATTTACAAGGGTAAACCTGTTCTGAATGCTATGATTATTTTAAAGAAGACCTATGTGTTGAAATGACTTTTTCTTGGCAGTCTAGGGTCAAAACATGACGGACAGAATAACACCTGCCTTGAGGATGGTCACGTGATGAACTCCACTCAAGCCCGGAACACGTCGCTCGTTTGGGAATTCTCGTCTTGTTCCGTAACCTACATTAAGACTTACCTTAATAAACTAAACAGGTTTTAGAATCAATTGAATTAATAACTTAAATAAATAATCTCTAACATTAGCAAACCAAAACTTGCTTGAATGCTGTAAAAATTGTGATAATGATTTAGACAATTCAACCATCTCATTGTTATTGGTGACGTGTTCGAATAATTTTCTTTGTTACGTTGGGAATACTTCCAGGTCCCCTCATAATTGTATGGTAACTCAGGAAAACCACGCCAATGACCACAAACTGACCGTCCATGAACACGAATGGTTCGGTCAGATCTACTCCGCAGACCAGCAGTGCCATCTCTTCCTAGGTCCTGACTCCTTTATGGAGAGGGTAAAACTTTGGTTTCCATAATAGCTTTAACTAAGCGTGAGATAATTTATTAAATGCTACAGATTGCAGATGATGATTTTTATACTATATATGAACATTTTTCTTCTTATAATATTTTTTTACATTTCAAAGCGACGCTCAGAATTGTTTTTGCTGTTAAAATACAAAGGCTATTATCAATTTAACGTGTGTCAACTGTTTTTTAACAATACAATAGAAAGTTTTTGTGTTAACATTTTTAAAAAAACTGAAGCTTCTTCAACAAAAGTGCTTTTAGTTTAGGAAAATCAATTTAGTAGTACAATTTATTTCAATAATGTTGTCACCCCTGGGAAAAAAATAAAGCCGACATCACGTAAACATTTTCCAGCAGTTGCACGTAAACTCTTTTGCATCAGCACATTGACAACAAATATGCAAGTCGTGAAGATTGATCTACATTTGTCAAGCGTTCACTACGTTGAAAATTAGTAATTGAAAATAATGTTATAAATCATGAATAACATAGGACAAATTTAATTTTTGGTTAATAGCTCAAAATTCTCATAATAATGATTGAAATATGACGTTGGTTGTTAAAAACTATTTCAGGACGAGTATAACTATACTGGAGCCTACCAGACAGCCTTCTGCCTACAGATGGTGTGTTTTGATCCTTTGGACGACGACTACAATAGGTATGCCGTGCCGGGAGATGGAACAACCTGTGGTCATCAAAAGGTAAGCATCCATGAAGGACCTCGTTATATCTCTATAAATTAAATGCTCCTTCAATGAGTTAAAGAAAGCGTATAATACTTTTTGACGTTGCTTGCATTAAAACAGAAACATTTACATGTATTTATAATCTCACTGAAGCTTAGGAAATATTCTTTAACAAAAAGGTTATTGAGATTCTACCCTAAATATAGGAAAGGGAGATTTGCCAAAAATGCTGTAAGAGTTATGTTAAAAAACAATAACAGTAAAAGATTTTTTTATTTCAAAGATTGATTTTCTTCCAAAATATTTCCAATTCTATTACACTTACTCAAAACTTTTATGTCTGATGAATAACCTAACTAATCGCAAAATTTCAAACATAATGTCACATTATGCAATAAATTAATTTTAGCTTGCTCTGAGTACGATAAATTTTTAAACTGATGCAAGCTATTTAAGAAATAAACAACGTTATTCAATGAACATGGCGTTATGAATAGCAATTGCTCTGCTGGCATATTCCATAATGCAATGTTTACTGAATAATAGAGGTGGGATCAGGGTAGCTGCAGATCGTTTTATATATTTGTCTTTGACCATAACGCTACAGATCCCGTAATGTAAAAAAGGTGCAATTTACGGCGCAATATTTTTTGCGCAATTTGGGGGGGGGTCTCCACTTTCTAGCATTGTCAATCAACTACCTTACACTCCCTAATTCTAGACACATTTTGTAGACAATATGTATATTTTATCCACCTCCCAACCATATACCGGTAGTTATCTCTACAGGCAATAAATTCGCTTGAAGTGAACTTTCAGCAATCTAACATATAATTTTAATCAAGCGAGTTTATCACTCGTAGAGACGACTGTAAAGGGTTGGGAGATGGATAAAATATACAGATTAGTTAAATAATGTGCCTAGCAGTTAGGGAGTGAAAGGAATTTAATTGACCGATGCTGGAAATTCTCCTCAAAAGTGCGCAAAAATATTGCGCCGTAAATTGCACCTTTTTTTGCATTACGGGATCTGTAGCGTTATGGTCAAGGACAAATATATAAAACCATAACGCTACATATCTGCAGCTAGGATCAGGGGACATGGAGAAGTTAGAATTCCTTATCGAATGGTAACACCCGCCGTGTACTTCTTTTCATGATCGGGCAAGAGGGAAAATCCGTACACAAATCAGTTTGAAAATTAATCATGAGCCAAAAACTGTTATGATAAACAGCAGTGAACACTCGACTTTAAAATAGAAATGTATTTATTAAGGCCATTAAAGAAGAAAAAGTGAGTTTAGATAATTCATGTATTTTTGTGTAATCTATTTTACAGTGGTGCATGGCAGGAGCTTGTGTTCACCAGCCAACTCTGACACACAGCAACGGTATCCTCCCCATCTTACTTAAATCAATTGAATTAGATCATTTATTATTACAGTCACAAGGGTATACAACATATACTTATGTATTTCAAAATTCATATATTTTGTTAGTTTTATAATAATATATTTAGAATACAGAATTTTCGAAATTTTTACTTGAAAAGTTTTTTTTGGAAGAAGCCACTTCTTAATTAATGAACTTCATTTTAATTGTCTATTTAATAATAATTCTGATACCATAAATAATCAAATTTGATTAATTCTGATACCATAAATAATCAAATTTGATTAAAATTCTGAGGAAAAATCAAAGTCCATCTGTATGCTTGCATATAACAACAAATTGAGGTTTGACATTTTCGTCTGATGATTTAATTATTCTTAATATTCCCTTCATCATAATATTGTTTAGCATCCTCTAACTTTTTCTACAATTTTTATAGAAATATTGAATCTTCATGGACTTCAGTGGTCTCTCTTATGGAACACATTTAAGTCATCCTAACGATAACTTTCAATGTATAGGTTCACTAAATTTTTTCTTCATCCGATTTATCCACAAACGTCAATAGAAATATGGACATATCCAGGATTTTTGACCCCAAGAACTTAAGTGTACATGTTCAAGTCATAATTTTAAGCTAAAATTGACTCAATATAAAATATATTTTAAAAATAAATTTAAAATAGGTATGTCATGGGACATACATGTATATCAAAAAAGAAATGATGACTCAACTGACCTATGGTCCTGTTGTGTAGATGTGTGCCCCCAGGGAGATGTTCCTGATCGCTGGTTGAGAATGGATTATTATGACGACGATCAGGTGATGCAGGCGTTCAACTTCACCTCCTCCTGTAAGGCCTACATACAAAACAGACGAGAACAGTGCTACATTCCCAAATTCAAATATTCTTGTTGTCAGAGTTGCAGTAACATGGTGTCTTATTCCAATGGTAAGATTGGGTTTCAAAAATTACATCAGAGAGAGAGAGAGAGAGAGAGAGAGAGAGAGAGAGAGAGAGAGAGAGAGAGAGAGAGAGAGAGAGAGAATGCTCTGGAGTCCAGTGGTAAGGAGTTGTTCATTACTTCTTGGGTTTGAATCTCGCCGCGAGACGTGAAGACTTGAGCGTTTCATGAGACCATTACATGTACACCGAGGTCCCTTGTTGCATTTCTCACTGCTAAAAGGCTTTGGTGCCGATTACTATGTGTACAGTTCAAAATTTGCAGCCCTCTCTTACCAAGTGGTGACATCTCAATATGAGTAAGAAATTCTCGAAAGGGACGTTAAACAAGCAAACGAAAAATAACTTTAAAAGCGGAGAACACATACTAAATCACAATATTTATAATGAAAGAGTATATACATGTACATGTATATACAATTGGTGGTATATCTGAAATGCTATTGCTATTTCAAGGTGCTCTTCCCGCTTCTGTGTACAACTCTGTTCTCCCAGAGGACTCTCAGTGTAAGCAGACGTTTGGCAGCAGCTCCTACTTCTGTGGAGTAAGTCATCCGTGCTGGTATTTCATTTTCCTTGACTGAACCGATACATTTTTATTAATGCCTATATGAATGAAATGAATTTCTCAAACCAAACACATTCTTTTAATAAATTTAATTAAATTTGTTTATTAAAAGAAGAACGCCTTTCTCTCTTTATTTTGAGGATGTGTAAGAACATTTCTATATTCACTCCATTTTCTGATAGAGAAGGATTTACGCAGACAACGAGACGGTTGACTTCTGTAGCGCATTAAGATGCTATATTCCTCAGGACGATCTGTGTCATTATATCGCGGCACAGGACGGTACAAGGTGCTCCTTCAACAAAGTGAGATTCTTATTTGTCTTTTTTATACCGTAAAAGCAGAATTTTTAGCGAAGATTTAATTTTGGCATTATTAGCGAGGGTGCTGAGATCGCTAATATTTAATATCGCTAAAATTTCATTGCAATTTATTTGTTATAACTTCTTTAGTGAACATTTTAAAAATTGCTAAAGTTACATTACATCTCGCTAAAAATAAAATACCATTTTTATGGACGAATTGCTAAATTTGCGCCTCGCTAAAATTTCCACTACGGTAGTCTTTACATGAAATCCAAACAATAATAAAATTTGTTTAAAGCTAGATATGTTGTTATGCATTTAAAATTTGCTCTCATGGTATAAATAAAACTTGATGGTATCGCACTTCATGCGTTTTATCAAAATGTTTAATTGTGAAACAATTGTAGTGGTGTGTCGCTGGAGCTTGCGTGGATGACCCTAGAGCGTTGCTTCCTCTTGGTAAAATCTCTCTTTCTTGCTTTCTGTCTATCTCTCTTTTTCTCTCTTCCACATCTAGAAATAATCTATTCAAATGAAGCAGAATTTGTCCAAAATTTTATTCGTGAAAAGAAGAAAAACTTGCAGTGGCCTTCAACTCGACATTTAGATATATCGACGATTCTCTTCTAATGTCGACACGATATATTCCGGAGAGCTTGAAATAAAAGATACCACAGAGTCATGTCACAAGCTTAGAAAGTTTGAATTTTTTCTCCTTAGACTTGGAACATGAAATAAACTTGAAAAATATTACATGTAATTAATATTTCAATAAATTACAAATTTGGACAAATCACACTCGGTAGAGTTTTACAGATAAAAACAAATTTCAGAATATGTTAGCTTGGTGCTAAAGGTGAAATATACACTTCAAAAATTATACCAAACCAGGTGAATTTTATGAGGAAAAGCAAAATGGTAAGAATCAGCCTATGTGATTTTTCTGATTTTTCACCATTTTGTGTTTCCTCGAAAAATGTTGCATAAAGGCAAAGGGAACAAAAATAGTCAATGCTGTAAATTCTTAGGTTACTGAAATAATCCTGTATTCAAATGCATCATTTTCTTGATCGAGTTTGATTAACATATTTCATACCAGTGGCGTGGTATATTGTTTCTTACCATTTAGAATTTTAATTCTGATGAATATAAAGGTCTCAGGGTGAATAAGACCTGTCGTTAGATACATGATCTCCCAGAAACCTGAACCCACTTTGGCGATCAAGAGGTCCTTGTTTATTTAATTAAATTTATTTACTAGTTTGAGATTTATAATTTTGTTCTTCTGTATCTGTTCACTAATAGTGAAATATTTACAGGATTTTCATTTCTTCTTGAAGATTACAGTGCGACCCCAAGTCCCCAGGAACAATGTCAAGTATCGTATGGTTCTGATGCCAAATTCTGCGGGGTATGTAAAATATACACCCGACTAAATAATGCTTTTGCAGAGGGCATAAACTTATACTGTATAAAAAAAACTTACAACGACACTAAGTCATGAATGTGTCAATATAGTGTTAAGGAGGAATGGAGGATATCCTTTTCAATAAGTCTATCGACCCGGAATTGTTCTCCTTCGTCTATTTTTTCTTTTTCTACAGTGTACTTTTCAACTGAACTTCTCTAAATTTTAAGCAGTATTGATGGTCGGCATATCAAGGCAAAGAAATGCAATAACTATCAAACTTAAATTCTTATTTCAATGTTCTAGCTACCATATTGTTAAATGAACGTCGTATGCATGAAAAAAATGAATACCATTTTGATGTGAGGTTTAGACCCTTGGGTGATTTGATTAGATAATTAAATCTGTAAGTATTTATATTATCTTTATACAAGTTGATGGAACAAGAATTTCAGCAATCTCGTTGAATGTCATCATTTCGTAAATTCTTTGGTCGATACAAAGACCTTGTCAGCAGATACAATTTATCATTGTGTCAAATACTGAGTGACGTTTTTCATACTATTTGTTAGTCTATTATTTATACACTGAATTGACGACGGATTTTCCTATTTTGACAAGGGGCACACGGCGGGTGTGACCGGTTAGCAGGAGATACTCACTCCTCCTTGGCACCTGATCCCACCTCTGATGTTTTGAATGTCCGTGTTTGCTCTGCTCCTAGTTTGAATTGTTTTATGGACTTTTGATCTTGAATAGTGTTCGTTATCTCCATTTATTTCATTTTATACACTTGGAGGTCTAGCAAAGCGAGTTACGAATACTGAATAATTTTCGAAACGTGTTCAGGAAATAAATTATAATGCAAAGCTTAACTAATAATATAATTAATATCCATTATAAATATTTTTAAAATAAATGATTCATACAAAAATTGATGTGAATGCTTATCCTTATTCACAATTCATTGTAATAATATACAAAATACAATAATATACTTTCATTTGCAGAATACGGATACATATGCCGATAGTTACCACGCCATTTGCGAAAAGCTGTATTGCATCCTTCCAGAACAAAAACTTTGCCATGCTATATTTGCTTTAGATGGAACTCCTTGTGGTCGCAAAATGGTAAGTTTCATACGAAGTTTTACTCACTGAGTATCTTGGTATATTAAAAAATATCCAATGTTATTTTGACTGATTCTGAATCAAATTTAATTAACTTTTGATATTACCAGATTATCCGTAAAAAGACAGGAAAGTAATTGTGACTTCGTTTACGTCCGTGGACCACAAAGTAGAATTCAAGTTTAAGATATTAGCTCTTAGCTCTTTCTTTTTTGAAAACCGATTGTATTCAGAGTTCTTGCCTACCAGGTTTTGTTCACTGCGGTTTCAGACCCATTGGAAGTTAAATTAACAAAAAGTTTATGGTGAATCTAAGTTTTAAGTTTTTGCTTTCACGTTCGGTAGAAAACTTTCTTTTTACTTAATCACATTTAATATTGTCTGTCAATATTATTTGGATAAAGTCCTCAAATAAGAGTATCGTATACAATATTCAAGCTTTTGAGACTAGAGACATCAAAAATTCATATTCGGTCCAGATTAAGTGTAATATGTACATAGTACATTGTAAATTTAAATAATGAAACATCAACGTTTTGTTCACGTGCGTTAATTATCCAAGTCTGAATATATTTTGATACAATTTTTACTACAAAAAAAACAAAACATTCCATTTCTTTGCAATGCCTTTGTATGGTTAAAAATCATTTTTCTGATCGTAGATTTGCAGGGAGGGGTCGTGTGTTCATAGTGAGCATGGACTTGATCTTCCTGGTAAGAAAATAGAAAAACAGCGTAATATTTGTTTGGAAATAAGAAATTTTAATACATGTATTCGTTGTGAAAGAAGTTTAATTAATCCCGGCTTCAATTAACAAAAACAGATCTCTACTTCACCGGGTACAACTTTACATATTTTTACTTAACCGAATACATTTTGAGATCGATATTGTAATATTAACGTGTTTTTCTGAATCAGATAACTGCCTATATGTAGACAAGAGTACTTGGTGCCCACAAAATATCATGGGGCCAGATACGGCTTATAAGTGTTCGTTTGGACATAACGCGGACCTCTGTTGTTTTACCTGTCAGAAGTATGCCAACATGTCTATGCCAGGTGAGCACATGTAAATAAGTGAATTTATAAAATTAGTTATCTTATTTTGACAAAGAGGTGAAGCTACATGTTGATTTTACCAAAACATAAAGGCTTGTTTTTAATTGAATAAGAGCTTTTCATCCATGATCTTCACCCTAAACATTTACACCATATATATGAAATAAATATGATAACAGTTTCCCTACTTACATGTATAACAAAAATGTTTGTCTAAGTGTAACCGAGCAGTAAGGCAGGTGTTATGTTTTCTTCAATTATTCACGAAATAAAGGCATTGATCTAAAATAAATGGTAAGGAAACACATAATCAAATATATCTGTTACATACCATAAGATGCGTATGATGGACACTGGATTATAAATATACTTCTTTCTTGAAAACGTAATACTACTCTGACATACATAGGTAAAGCGCGGCAAATTTATACTTATGAAAATGTATTATTGGATGAAAAAATAGGAAATAATCAGTCAAATGAAAGAGCCAATGAAATCATAGAATAAAACTTTACTCAAGCAACTCAATCCAGATGCGCAGTAGAACTTTTGGTTAATCAAATTTTAAGATTTTATTTCTCAAAACGATATGAAAAAATAAATAAAATTGAATAAATACATATAGAAATAGATTTCATAGTATCACATAAGGAGAAAGGGATCTTTTGTAACTTAAGTCTTTTTATATTTCTTCAGAATGCTTGATATAAATAACATATCTATTGGATTATTTGAAAATAGATATATTTTCTTAGAAACTCCAAAGTAAAAACTTAAAAATATGCTGTAGCCGATTGTCGCTTTGGAGACGAACTTTCCTACACGCGCTACGGATTAACCTGTATGCAGCTGGTATCACCGTCCCCTCAGCAGTGTTACGAGCCGCATGTTAAGGAGAGATGCTGTCAATCATGTTACAACGCCGCCCATTCTCTACCAGGTATATCGCCACTTTGCCACTCTATGTTGTGTCACTCTTTCTAATTTATTATTTCTTTAAAGGTGTTTGATCTCCTCACAACGATCTTAATATCATAACTACAAAAAAAAAACTATAAAAGGGAATAGAAAAATTGGGAGGAAACAACACGTTGCCAACGTAACAATGTCTCCTTCAGATTGCATTGCTGAAGCAAAAAATGAATTGCACGAATTTGAAGAAAAATATGGGGAAAAAAGTCTTGTTGATGAAATTTTTCTATTGCCTTGCAAAAGTTTATGTAAACTACAGTGTACTTTATCTATATTGCCACTAAGAAGAAAAAATAAAATGCACATGTATTAGTAAACAGGTATCACAGTACAGTAATTTTTCTTGTGGCAAATTCATCTTAATTTAGAAAGTACAATTTACTAGTAATCAGTTACTTTGTCTTTATATTCTAAGGGGTGTTAAGAATTAAAGTTCGTTCCATACTGAAATATTTTTGAAAATGTCAAAGAAATTTTTCACTACAGAAATTAATTTTTCATATAGAATATACTTTGATCTATATAACCATTGGTGTTATTATTAACTCTAGATATCAATTCATTTTTAGTTCACCTGAGCCGAAGGCTCAAGTGAGCTTTTCTGATCACATTTTGTCCGGCGTCCGTCTGTCCGTCTGTCTGTCCGTCTGTCTGTCTGTCTGTAAACTTTTCACATTTTCGACTTCTTCTCAAGAACCCCTGAGCCAATTTCAATCAAACTTGCCACAAAGCATCCTTGGGTGAAGGGGATTCAAGTTTGTTCAAATGAAGGGCCACGCCCTCATTCAAGGGGAGATAATTGGCAATTAATGAAAATTTGGTGGCATGTTTTAAAAATCTTCTTCTCAAGAACAACTGTGCCAGGAAAGATGAAACTTATGGGGAAACATCCTCAGGTAGTGTAGATTCAAGTTTGTTCAAATCATGACCCCCTGGGGTAGGGCGGGGCCAAAATGGCCGACCAAAGTTTTTCATAGAAATATATAGGAAAATTCTTTAAAAATCTTCTTAAGAATGACCAAGCCATAATTCATCATATTTATATGGAAACATCCTCAGGTAGTGTAGATTCAAGTTTGTTCAAATCATGACCCCCTGGGGTAGGGCGGGGCCAAAATGGCCGACCGAAGTTTTACATAGAAATATATAGGAAAATTCTTTAAAAATCTTCTTCTCAAGAATGACAGAGCCATAATTCATCTTATTAATATGGAAGCATGCTCATGTAGTGTAGATTCAAGTTTGTTCAAATCATGACCCCCTGGGGTAGGGCGGGGCCAAAATGGCCAACCAAAGTTTTATTTAGAAATATATAGGAAAATTCTTTAAAAATCTTCTTCTCAAGAATGACAGAGCCATAATTCATCATATTTATATGGTTTACATGGAAATATATAGGAAAATTCTTTAAAAATCTTCTTCTCAAGAATGACAGAGCCATAATTCATCATATTTATATGGAAGCATCCTCAGGTAGTGTAGATTCAAGTTTGTTCAAATCATGACCCCCGGGGGAAGGGCGGGGCCAAAATGGCCAACCAAAGTTTTACATAGAAATATATTGGAAAATTCTTTAAAAATCATCTTCTCAAGAATGACCAAGCCATAATTCATCATATTTATATGGAAGCATCCTCAGGTAGTGTAGATTCAAGTTTGGCGGGGCCATAATGGCTGGCCAAAGTTTTACATAGAAATATATAGGAAAATTCTTTAAAAATCTTCTCAAAGATAGAAAATCCATGATTGTTTATGGGACTACTTTTGGATTTTACCTTTTCAATAATAAACTAATTCATACTTTTACAAAACCACAGTGCTCAGGTGAGCGATGTGGCCCATGGGCCTCTTGTTCTTTTAGTTACAGTTCTTTGGTTACTTTGTGGAATGAGCAATTCTAGATAGAGCTGATTACCAAATATGCTCTGAAAATATTTGCAGATTTACTTCTAACTTGGAATACTGATATATGATAATATACTGAGTATTTGATTTACAAAATATTGGCAATTGAATTTTTCAGGTAAAATAAACCCTCCAAGTTTAGATGACCAGTGCCGTGTTTTATTTGGTGCGAATTCTCATTTCTGTAAGGTAATGTACGTGTATATATAAATGATATGTTCAATATATATGCTAGTTTTCATGTGTTATTGATCCATGATCATTGTGTATTGGGTAATGGCATAAATCTGTATTAACGGAACGAACGTCCGTGCCATTTACATGTAATGTATTTTATTTATTATAAACAGTATTCATAAAATAAACAAATTGCCATCCACACACAAGTCGCTTAACATAAAGTCTCCCTTTTTAAGGTCAGACGAGACGTTCCTCAATTGATTTTAAAATCTGTTTTGTGTACCTTCGTAATGTATAAAAAATATTCAAAATTTTAATAATATTCTGATTTCTAAACCAGTTTCTAAACGTTTTTTTAAAAAAAATCCAAACACCAAACATTTGAAATTGGAAAAAAAAAATTTCTTCCCCAAAAGATTATAAAAAAAATATATATGGTATATATATAGAAATGCCTATATATATAATTTTTTGTATAAACATGTTTAAGTAGCAATACTTAAATGACAAACTCCTAGAAAAAAATTATCGATTATTAAGGTAGTCCGATCCTCAGATGTATAAAATTAGCAGTTAAGTAATAAAAAATACTCATAAAAGTATATCTGAATCCACAAATTTACATAAATTTATCCACAATGTTTCTTTTAAATTAGAGATTAAAGTTAATCATATTATTTAGGAAAAATTGTCAAATTTCCAATATTTTTTCAGAAAAAGCGAATTGGAATATCAGCAATGCATTTTCTAATTGCAAATTAATCAGCAAATATATTTTAGGTTAAAAAACAATAGGTATCCAGGCATTCAGAGAAATTGTCATGATTTTTATACTTATTTTGGTATTTTTTGTTTTCTATTTTCGTCATGTATTCTATAATACATAGTGTAAAAGGCTTTTGCTATTATTGCAAGACATAACAAATCACTTCTTATTTCATATCATGCTAATAAGCATTGGTATCTAAGGCTGGATTCAAGAAAATCTTATTTCTCTAAAAGTATATTTTTTTTCTCCTTTTAAAGGGCACAAATGTCAACTTTTATAAGACCTTTTCTAGGACTTCCTAGGACCTTGAATCTTATAAAGATGAATAAAATGAAAATTGTTGCATGAAAAAATTTCATTTTCAAGCTTCAGTTTGATGCATTTCAAATTAAATATTAATTTTAGGAGTTATCCTTAAGGAACGTCTCGTCTGTCCTTAAGTAAACATACAGTATATCGTTTACATTTTATTTAAAACAGGTTTTAAGTTCTGATTTATTTCCCTTTCACCTTCATTGAACATTTTCAATATGAATTTCATCACATCGAAGATGAAATATACATAGAAAATTTGCAACAATTTGTTGCTATAAGGAACTGAATAATGGATATCATTTCATAGCATCATCTAGCGTCATGTATCAATATTTAATACACTGCTGCTTTAAACTCTAGTTAAAGCCAACGATGTAAAATTTGTGTCAAAAGATTCCTTCCTCCGTCGTGTTTGATTGTTAAGAATTAAAAGTACATAAAGTAGTAAAGGATACATTATTAATTTTTGCATATGGAATTTTCTTGCAAGAGATAATGAATCAGCAAATCATTACGATGAATCTTGATTATTTCAAAATATAAACAAACTAAAACAACTTTCAGTTTTCTGAACTGAGCTTGCTTACCAAATGTGAAACATACAACCTGACATCAATTCGTTATTATCATACTTATATAATAAAAAGAAATTGCCCAAAGGATTTATGTTCAGATGGAAAGCTTGATTGTTTTTTAGATTGCAAGCACAGAATATCAAGGGGAAAGCTATGCAAAAATATCTCCAAAGAATGTCATTGCGATAAAAAATGTCCATGTGAAACTTGAGGCATTTAGTCACATAAGATATATCATCAAATGTGCAAATAGCACTGCAACCATCAGATCTCAACCCCCTTTTCTGTTTGTTTGAATTTCATTGGCAATGCATCAAATTCTTTTGATATAATATATTTAGACATAAAATGACTTATACCGGTAATAATTTTGATTTAATGGACCCGGCGAAATGATTGAAAACTGCAGAACACCATAATATACAGATAAAAGTAACACTCTCAAATATTTTTATGGAAAAAAAATTAAATTTAAATATTTTTAAAAATCCTTAAACGAGCAAAATTCAAATAACGACAAGGCCAAAAATCTTTTACATGTATCTCAACATAAATTTTCTGGCTGATTTTTCTGACAGTCATTTGATGTATTACAGTATATGCATACTTGTGTGCTGAGCATTTAAAATAAAAAAAACATAATTAAAGGAAATATAATAAAAGGAATATATTACTTTGGTATGTGAAATTACGGTAACTTATATGTTGATGAAAAAAGTTGCAATATATATTTGTTTAAATAAAAAATGTAAACGTTTTCAGACAGTAGATACGTATTCTTCTTCATTTGAACCCCTGTGTGGGACTATGTATTGTGCTGAGGCTAGTGGTAAAACGTGTCACGGAATCCTAGCGGCGGACAGAACACCCTGTGGACCAAGGAAGGTCAGCTCTACTGGTTCAAGGAGTATTTAACATTTCATGACGCCATTGTAATAATTATAACAGTTTGAGTTTTTATTTCAAAATTTATACTTTTCTTCTTCATGTTGGGGTAATTTCAAGCAATTGAAATTTATCATTTCTTGAAATAAAACAAATTGAGTTTATCTTTCATTCTGTATTATGGCTACTTTATTCTTTAATATTTATATTAGTGGTGCTTGAATGGAACTTGTGTACATGATGATAATGCTCCAAATATACCCAGTAAGTATCAAGATAGGAATTAACACAATTTCTTTCACAGAACTGAAAATTACCGGTATCAATTACACATAGAAAATAAACAATTAAAATTGACCAAATTAATAAGTAAAAAGACTGTATGAACAATTAAAGGAAGGAATAAAAAAAGGAACTGTAACGTATAAATTCACATTCTTTTACAATTAAACACAGTTGACTGAGATGTAGAAATAATTTAATATGAAAATATATAAACCGCTCTGGTGTAATGTTTAGATTCTTGTGTGGCTGGTGACGTACAAACCTGGTGTTCCACAAAAAAGGCAGACGGATCATACAAATACACTTATGTCTGTTACACACATCAAAAGGATGAGTGCTGTGATATGTGTAACAAAGTCCATAATCCGTCTCACAAAGGTACAATACCCATACACAAAAGTGGCTTACATAAATTTTACATCAAATTCTAATGAAATTCATGTGAATTCTTTGCATGAAAAAAAGATATGAAAAACAAGACATGTGAAATTTATGTAAAAACTTCATTTGATTTTGACATAATTTTAATATGAACTTTACATGAGGAGCATATCGCATTAATATCGTGCAAACAAAATGTTACGTGAAAATTTTAAGAAAAAAATTACTCAAATATCATACAAATCAAGTAACATATGCAAAAATATCTATATAATTTTTACATTTTCACATGATTTTGTGAAAATTAACGTCCCAAAGTGAGATTCATACTGACAACCTAAGGATTGATCTTAAATCAGCGATTCAAAAGCAAACGCTCTACCACTGCGCCACACGTATTGGTTGACTGTCACAGATAAATTATTTCCCGCATTGTTGTTTGCATCTTTGCATTAAATAAGTTTTAGTTAATTACTTCTGATTTTAGGTTGTGAATACGGGGATCATTCGAGTTCCTGTGAGAGATCGAAATGTTCTACGTACAATGACCATTCCAGAAACGTACTCTGTTGTCGAACATGTGCTTAACCTTAAACACCTCTAATAAAGATATTTTACGTCTAGATACTTTTTCTTCAATTTAACATGCGTATGTTATATCATTCTAAACATGTCCAAAACATGTATGTGCAAGATTTAGAAGTATGGTGTGATAGTTTTGTAACCGTATTTAGACTCTGCTCGCTCAAGTAACTGGGACAGTACAGTTGTACAATACTCCTACACCCCATCCGATACTTATTAGCTGATACTATAACAAGCTTCTTAGTGTTATTAGCATTTCTGTAAAACTCATAAAGTCACACTTTTAGACCGTGCGGTCTACTACGGTATATTATTAGTTTCAACTAGCAAAGCCTAACCGTATCATATACAGTATACCGTCCATTGTGTATTATTGTGTGTATTATCTTTGAAAAGAACCACTGAAAATAACAGCAAATCAACTCTAACATATTTAATGTCAGGGGTCAACGCTTCGAAAACATAAAAATAAAATTTATTTAAATCAAAGTTAAACAAAGTTTACTTATTGATTTGTTGTTTTGTTCAAATATTTAAAAAAACTGAAAATTAAAAAGAACAAAAAGTCTCGTTGCGTCACACGACGAGTGAAGTTCGCGGGAATATTTCACGAGATTTGGGTGACTGAATGTCGCGGTTCTGAAAGGCAATCTTAAGAAAGATGTTTAAGCAGAAACGTAACGTTATATACTTTAAGTAAATTGTAGCGAGAATCTTCGGGTGTAAGATGTCAAATATCCTGGTACCTGCATGTTATCAAGTGTCTATTTGAGGTCTTGTTCGAATTTCCTCTAGCACCAGAGGAAATAACGTGTAATATATGATCAGATACAAGAATTATATACAAGCATCACAGGCTCTTAAGGTGCCCCCCCCCCCCTCCCACAGCACACATTTGATTTAGAAAAAAAGAAACAGTTGCTTTTTTAAAAAAAAAAGAGCCTTTCCATGTCCGAAACAGGTCAACAATAATTTGTTTAATAATTATACTTTCTGTGACTTTTAGAGATTGCCCATACACCAATAAGCATCAATGGATTGTTTAAATTTTACCATGGGTTAACACCTGCATGGTAGGCCTGCTGGTAACATTTTTTGGGGGCGAGGGGGTGTTTCTCTTCAGCAAAAACAGACTTCTATGAAGATGACCACAAGTCCCTGGCCTATGTCTACATGTAGCTTAGGTTTTCCTTATTTCAGTTAAAAGAAATTGCTGTCTAATCAACCAATTGTCAATATAAAGTAATGGCCCATTTTCTTCCTCCCCAATCATTCAAAAACTTACAAAAATAAGAGATGGGGAGGGCTTTTTGTTTTTAGGCCACCAGAGTCACTCAATTGGTAGAGCACCTGACTTGTAATGCAGAGGTCCCTTGTTCGATTCTCTATATTTTCTTCTTTCATGTTGCAGATTTAGTGCCATTGACAATCCCTGGAATTGCAGGTGAAAGTCCTGCCATGGAATAATAAGAACTTAATTAGGTCGTGACTTTGACGGCAAAACCAATTTTAGGAGGATGAAATGTAATGGCTTGGGACAGTCAGAGATATTGGCCTAATGGTAGCTCACTAGGCAGAGCACCTGGCTAGCAAGCAGGAGTCCTAGGTTTAGTTCACTGTTCAGTCCTACATTTTCTGCTTACCTGTTTCAATTGCACAATTTGTACTAAAGCAACACCCAAGTTACATGGTCAGTAATTCACAAGTAAGCGTGAACTGTTGCTGTACAGAAATAAAGATTAAGGATTATAAGGATAAAAGTAAAGAAAAATTCATCGAATATATACCTGATTAGGAGTTTACACAGTATTTCATAATGCATATGTGCATCGTGATACAGATTATACACGCATCTAAAATGATCAAAGAGGACTACATGTATATTGCCAGTATTACTAACACAAACGTAAAATACTTATAACATGAAAAACGTAATATATTGGTACTCTTATGCCCGTAGATTGAAGACATATTGTTTTAGTTTCTTCTGTCATTCCGTATTGCAGTTAATCGTCCACAAACTGTTACTTTTCCTTCTGAAACTGATTTGATTGAACCTCTCTTTATTACATAAACGTTTCAATGGCGTTGTACAATAAAACTGAAAAGAAAAATTCCCAATTAATATATACAGATATCCATGGAGGGTAATAATTAAACTCAGAATCCCTAAAGAAGATATTTTTCAAGTTGTTTTAATAGATTTTGTTTGTTCAATATGCAAAGGTAGTTTGTTCCATGAGACATGGCCCTCTGAAACACTTCCGGCGCTGACGATATTCCAAATGGAGGTCTCTCGAACTTAAATCTTCCAAAGGGTGTATTGAATGTGGTGAGCCACGAACTCTCCTCGGTCAGCTGTATTTGATAGAATCCTGAAGCACCATCCAAAGTTGTGAAATGCTTGGCATGCTTAAGGTTAGCAGCCACTTCTTCGACAGTCTGAAGTGGACAGTGTTCCCTTAAAATAGCCTTATTCAGTTCTCGCGGATCCAAACAAATCCTGACTTTCCCATTTGATTTCTTGACGACTACAATAGGGCTGACCCACTGAGTTGGGGTTTCCACTTTTGAGATAATCTTCATAGATCCTTCCTCTGTAGTTCTTCTAAAACTTTGTCCTTCAAAGTGTGTGGTATTCTCCGAGGTGGCTCAATAATTGGTGGTATGCTGAGATCAAACTTGATGTTATCTTTTCCTGGTAGACATCTAATTCAATGAAATAAATGATTGTATTCTTTCAGCAGTCCTTCTGCACTTTTAATACTTTGATTCTTCTTCACTGTAAACACACGATTCACTAAATTCAAGTCACTGGACTTGAGTCCAAGAACAGATTGGACGTCATCATCAACAATCTGTATTTCTAGAAGAAAATACTGGTCCTTGTGTCTCACTGACGTACAGACTTTTCCACAGGCTTTCACAGCATTTCCAGAGTAGGGAACTAATTTACTGTTGCTACGCATCAATTGATTAGTGTCAATGTTGGCATATTTGCACGCTTTGAGACTCATGACGTTGCACTGGGCTCCAGTGGCAGTGTCAATTTTAAAGTTTATAGGTTTTGCGTCATTGACCAGTAGCTTCACTGTCCAATCATCATCCTTGTGTGTGTCAATTGAATACATGAAAAAGGCATCATCTGAGTCTTCACGGCTCTCTTCAATATGATGAACTTTTGCTTTCCTAGGGTGTCTGTGTTTCACGGGATGTGTCCGCATCTTAGACTTGCACACGATTGCAAAATGGTTCTTTTGTTGACACTTGTTACATGATTTTCCATATGCTGAGCAATGATCTGACCCCTTAGGACGATTCAAGCCACATTATTTACACTGACCATTATGCTGGGGTTGCGCATCCTTCTGTTTGTACCTCTGCTTCTTGTCTCTGAATGCATAAACGTTTTTCTCTTCTCTCATTTCTCGGAGCTGTGATTCCGACACTTCCGCTGCCCTACAAATGTCTATGGCACTCTGCGAGTTCTCGTTCTCGTAACAATCTGGCACGCACAGTATCACTTCGAATTCCACAAATGATTCGATCTCTTATTAAAGAATCTCTCAATTCACCAAATCCACATAAACTTGCCTTTTGTTTGAGTTCAGTCACAAATGCGTCGACCGGTTTTCCCTCCTTCTGTGGTCTCGTGTTAAAACTGTGTCTCTCATAGGTTACATTTTTCCTAAGATTGCAATATTCCTTAAATTTCTTTTTGATATCTGCTTCGTCGTTTTCCGTCCACGTGAATGTGTTTTAAACATCAATGGCGTCCGGTCCCAACACGTGGAGTAGGGTCATCCCCTGGACTTTGTCTCCTTTGCTTGCGACACCGCTTGCTACAGCGTAAACATCGTACTGCTGTTCGAATCTTCTCCACTTCTCCGCTAAGTTTCAAGTAAGGTTAAGTCCGGGTGGCGGCGGTAACCGATTTCATTTTCAAGATTTTTTTTCTTATGAAACCATGTAGCGCTAGCGGTAGCGCGCATCATGGAATATGCCAGCAGAGCAATTGCTATTTATAACGCCATGTTCACTAAATAACGTTGTTTATTTCTTCAATACAACGACTAAATTCGCTAAATATAA
Source organism: Saccostrea cuccullata (assembly GCF_032062105.1). Classification (NCBI taxonomy): domain Eukaryota; kingdom Metazoa; phylum Mollusca; class Bivalvia; order Ostreida; family Ostreidae; genus Saccostrea; species Saccostrea cuccullata. The sequence continues at coordinate 56,611 of NW_026930044.1, forward strand.
ATATAAGAAATAAAATCTCATTTTTAGAGTTTCATTGGGGTATGACATGAAGTCGGTACGTTATCAAATTGACTATAACGCCCTTCATGTCATACCCCAATGAAACTCTAAAAATGATATTTTATTTCTTAATTGACAGGAAAGGCATAATTTGTCGTATCTGAAAGAAACGTCGTAAACACGCCCTTAGCATGCATAGTATTCCATATTGGGTTCAAGACATTACTTTTATTTTGCTCTCTACTAAAAGCGGTTGTTTTCCTGATAGGTTCTTGTGTGGCACAATTCGAGCAAAGGGATATTTCTAGAAAAAAAATGTTTTCCTTTCAGGGTAAGAACAAATTAATGTTTATATACGATTTTTTTTATTTTCTAAGATTATCCAATATATTGGTTTTTTTTTTAACATTTCCCTCATTGTTGCTGAAGAATAAAAGGTAATTAGCTGGGATTTTTTGTCCTTGTAAAATAATTGGTAAATATTTGAAGAAACCGAAATTTCAAGCAAACTTCTCATCTTGTTAATTAAGAAAAATAAGTAGAATTAAAATATCTTGAATATTTTTTATTACATTTTTGAGTATGACATTTTATATGATAAATGATTAGAATTGAGGTTTCAAGATGAAGCAAATTACAATTTCTCACATTTACATGCATTTTATTTACACTTGCTTTGGCCTTCAACTCGACATTAAGATATATCTTCGACGTATTGTCAATAACAATTGTAATTTCCATTCTTATGTCGATACGATATATCCTGGTCAATATGAATATTTTTCTGGTGAATAACAAACCATATTCAACACCAAAAGAGTCCATAATTGTTTTATTATATAGTCGGGATTTGAATAGATAAGACATTGAAGGCAGTATGACGACACAATTTTCATTAGCAATATTCCATTGTTAAAAATGAAAAAAAAATCTCCAGATTACTGTTTGTAACCTCCTTGTTTTCCTTTCCGAGTTTCGCTATGTGTAAGATGTCAAGATGTTAAAAAATAATCCTGAAATAGGTTTAAATAATTGTTTTCCTGCTCATTTACGTAGCTCGCTGTGGCCGTTGCAACCATTGTTTACAACGTTGTTCGATGTTTTGATTGTGACGTCACAATGCCGCTGCACGCGCATTGACCCTCCGGTGAATACGGCCTAAAATCCGGTGAATATGTAGTGTTATGAAATGTTTGTGTTTGTATAGATTATATAGGGACTATAAATAGACTATATAATAATTTGAATTCTTTCCTTAAGGATGACGTTTACTCAGGCAATGGTATTAAAATTAGATGTTAGATCCGCTTGCATACTCGCTGTTTCAGAAAACAGATAAGAAATTTTTGATTTAATATTTTATTCTTTATTTAACATTCTATGAAAAAAATGCTCAAAAATCCACAAAGAAGCAAGATTTATGAGGGACTATTTTTTGTGGTGCAAGGGTATTTAGCAGAAAATTAGGATGCTTTTAATGTATTTATCCTTTTTTTCTTTCTAACAATATTCACTTTAAAACGTGACATTTATTCGTGACGCGGCGACACCCCTGATGTTTAATGTTTTAAACGTCTATAAAATTAATTTAATAAAACATTATGAAATGAAACTTTCAATTTTGATTAGATTTATGTTGATGTATCTTTTGGTACATTATTTTTGATAATATGACGACAAATATTATAGATATGGACACAGTGACATTACTTTTGGATCAACCCGCGTATTTGTAAGTCCATTACTTATACACTGAACTGACGACGGATTTTTGCGTAATTCTTCCGCTTTTTATACTGAAATTACGCAGTTACGTTATTTCTATTAATTTTACGCTTTTGAAATTTTGGTTTAAAAATCTTTAATTCTTCATTATGTGTCGGCTAACGGGAGGGGGGATAAGTTACAACTCCAACATTTTTCTGTAATATTTTTACACTAACTTTTAAAATACATCAATTACATTAGCAAAGAGTGTGGGGGTTTCGACAATCATTTCTATAGTAACAAGAATAGATATGGGTTACCCCATATCCAAAGATATTCGACTGTTAGATTTAATATGTTTAACAGTGTTTATAATGACGTTAATAAAAAAAAACTGCACTGTCTAATTATGGAACTGTTGTAAATATCGTGATTCCATAGCATTACGGTCACTCAGTCTCCTAACAAACAGTACACATAGGCCTACATGTACCTATAGCCTTGGTCTACACACGTGCAATGGAGCTGTCACACGCATCCAGCGAGATCGGAGAAACACGTTTTGTTTTGCCGAGAAGTTACGGTGTCAGACAAAACTTTTCTTTTCTTAATTAGATCATATAAATACGAATTCTGATTAATAAAAATTATACAATCCCTGTTGAACTTTATATAGTTTGTTCTAACATTTGCATCTGCAACAACTTGTGTTTAAAATGGCCGGGTTGGGAAAATCAGGACCGGGTCGGAAAATTCTAAACTGAATTTAAAACATGGAAAACCTTTTTTGTTTTGAAAATAACTGAAATATACTAATATATTTGTCGCAGAAATTACTTACATTATTCAAGTTCTATATATAATGGTATGCTGAACTTCAACACGAACCCGAATCTCCAACCCATGCAGTTCTCGTTTTGCCACACATACCCTACAGTTTACGAAGTGTACACACAAGCAGGCCAGGGATTGAAAATTCCGTCATTTAATAATACACACACACAGAATGATTAATTTTTTCTTTAAGAACAAATTGTATGATAATTAACGGACTATAAACATGTACTTAATACAATTGTTGATATAGTATTATCAATTCATTGGTGAAAAGATATGAATCGAAGAATGACCTAATTATTCTCTGTTATCAAACACGTAAAAAGGCTCAATAAAAAAAAGGAGGGAGCGAGCGTAGGAATATTGATATTTTTTATTTGCATTTCGGGGGGAAAGTGACTTTCTAATGATATTTTGACGTTATTTTTGATTTCTTTAACGTATGACATACACAACTTTACTCTTATCATGAACAATAATGTTGTATCTACTTATCATGATGGAATTATTTTGGTCGGACCAATATGTGTGAGCTGCCGCTGAAAACAGTTATATATCTTGCAAAGATAGTATGCATTGATCGAATATATAGAAAAGGTTATGTCTGTTTGTGAAACAATATGCGCCCGGCGGCAAAAAGGCCAAAAAGCTATTTTTAGAATATAGGTCACAGTCAAGGACAAAAAGTCATTGATACTGGTGACATTAAAAAAGAACTTAATTAGTGGAGTATGCATACAAAATATGAAGTCTCTAACTCCTATGGTTCAAAAGTGATGGCGAAGGTTAACGTTGACAACAGACAGACAGATAAACAGACAGAACAGAAACAATATCGATTCGGACGCATAAAAAGGGAGTATTTGATATCGAGATGGCAAGAGAAATAGTCTGTTCCGATTTACAGAAAAAAAAAAACTTCTAACGGCAAAATTAAGAGAAAATTAGAAAAATTGGATGTCCGCCATTTTGAATCGCCATTTTGACCTCTTTAATGCCATTTTCATGAAAGCCAGCATATTTTTTTCGGATCTAGCATACTCGAAATAGGTTAAAAAACTATGCTGGACCAAACAATAATTATTTGCCGTTAGAAGTTATTTCTAGCCTTCTTTTGAAAAATCAGGACCAGACCAAAATAAAATGTGAAAAATTCTAAACATTACGATTAGAGCAAACCTTTTCGGCAATCTCTAATCACCCCTACTAATCTTGTCGGAATTTTATTTTTCGGTGTTCTGCAAAATATAAAACCCGATGAGTTCAGAGTAGCTCTGGCAGTGGCTCTGGCGAGAGTTAGCGAGACTACAGCGAGATAGGATAAATTATTCACGGAAATGTGGCTAGGAAGTGTCTAGCACGTGGAAACATGGTAAACAGAAAAGTTATGTAGCGTTTCAGGTTTCACCACCCTATAATATCTGTTTTCACCACTCTATAATATATGTCTAGTTAGTACGTATTTTATAGACCATCGCATGAACACGTGCAAGTTCTAATTAAGGGTGTGCATGAGTCATGAAAATATAGTTTACGGTAAATTTTTATTAGATATGACGAGTCTTCAATATCAAGAATATTGCTTTAATATCTGATTTATACCAAGTCTAGCTTATTTCTTATCAATAAATTTTCCGTTTTTCGTTCCGTTCCGCGTTTCAGAAACACCCGGCGATTTTGTGCAGTATTTCGAAAAGTCTCTTAATTGTCCGTTACGTGATCAACAATCATGTGACATTACAGAAATGCTTTACAATAATTCTTGATTAAATTCCCGTGAGCGGGCTGACAACTTCACTGTAAATTCATACCAAAATTGCATAATGAAAATATATTCTAGCCCCCCCCCCCCCAAAAAAAATCCGTATTACATGTAAGCCTATATATTTCGTCTGCCTTAACATAGCTGTATATCACGAACATTATGTGTTTATTTTTTATGCTAAGTACACTGAAGGAATTTTGGTTAAATCCGCATGCAACTGAAACAGGTGTTAAAAAAATACTGTCCGAATTGTGCAAAACTGATTGCCAAGTATAGCATAAAGGTAGAATTGATGGGAAAATTACACATTTGCTAGAACATATAGATTTAATATCGCTCGTATTGCTCATATATAAAGGATATCGAATACTACCTGTTTATATTGATCAGACTGGTTTTCAAAAAAAGTTTTTCCACACATCGATATTTTATCACGGGGACAACGCCATATAACATATATTTATGACATTCAATATTTTTCCGTACATTATACTTTGCCTACGAGTATGTTTAGGGATCTTGATAATGAGCATGACTAAATTAACTCACTGAAAGGTTTGATAATCAAGGTTTAATTATGAAATTTATAACTTATATACTAGTACTTTCTATTTTTTTTATTTTAAGTGATTTAACCTAAAAATATGCTTTCCGTTCCGTTTTCTGATTTACTTTAAGCAACATTCAGGGTAGCCAAGTAATTACCTGGGGGAGGGAGTTATGCCAAAACAGATCACTACTTTTATCAATTTAACTCCTTCCTTTTTGCATAAAATGAATAGTAAAGCCTGTAAAGAGATTTTTCTTTTATTATTTTATTTTCTTTCTTAAACAGGAAACTTGAAAAGAGTGCTGTGCGCATGCGTCTACATAATGACGCTTTTATTACAAGCTTGTCCTTATCCTGAAGGAACGACGGAGAGGACAGCCGTTCCATCTGAGAGATCCTTGCGTTTAAAAGTCGCTGCAGATTTCTTTCCTTCTAATTCATTATTGTTGTCCGAAAATGGAAGAAATGACTCAGCGTCTGAAGCACGATTCCAAGAGGTATTTAAAAACATTAGAAAACAACTTGAAAGATGTTTTAAAAACGGGTCTTTGATGTCTGAATGCCTTCTCCTAGTTCAACCAAATACCACCTTCAAAGTAGGTAAAAAGGATAACTCGTTGGATACTTTTTTCAAAGATTTGTGTTCCTCAACTTCATCCGAACCCCCAATTGGTCGGAAAAATTCAACTCGATACATGAGAACAAGGTCGGAAAACTACATTCCCCACTTTTCCGAGAAATTTGACTTACTGACATTGTTAGCTTCGACTTTTTCTGGCTTAGGAATCATTTGTAACTTATCAACTATTATAGTGATTTTAGGGAATGCAAAGCTTAGAAAACCATTTTACTTGAGTATTCTAAGCCTAGCCGTTGCTGATGTATTGTATCAGGTCAATTTTATTCTCAATGAATTTCTAAAACTTCCTTCGAGTATCTGTGAAACTTTATGGTATAAAAACTTTTTTGATTTATCGACATACACAACGAAAATGTTTTCTTCCTTGAAATTTATGGTACTTTTAACATTGAGATACATCATGTTCGTGCATCCATTAAAATGCCGTGCCTACGTCACAAATCGTAAAATATATATCACTGCAGGTATTTGTTTGATTATAAGTATTGCATACGGGGTCCTTATCGTAGAAGTACTATGGTCTCTGAACATACCTGGAATGCATTTCTTGTTCATAGCAGATGACGGACTCATGCTCTTCGTTATCGTCGTTCTTAACATCTATTTTGTCGTCAATCAATGTAAAACGATCAGATCATCGTTGGCCGCCAGGAATTTAGAAAAACGGATGATGTTTATGGTTTTGTTAATTCTTTTTCTGAGAACTGTCGGCTCTATATTTTCTATTGTTCAAAGCACCTTTTCACATGGAACCAGGACGGAATCTGCTTGGAATTTCGATGACGATATCATTATGATTCATGCATGTAAGGTGTTGAGGGTTCTTATTTACTCGGTAAATCCATTCATTTACTTCTTCAGCTCTGCGCGTGTGTTAAAAGTATTTTCGTCTTGTTTCCGATGTCGTAATGAGTGACGTCTTCTGGAAGATTTCATTGCTGCTTATACGCACAGTTAACTATTTGTATGATGATTCTTTGTATGTTGCTTAACGTCCCTCTCCAGAATTGTTCCTGCATATGGAGACGCCACTACTTTCGACAGCTGCAAATTTTGGCCTATGCTCGGCACCTAGGGTCATTTAATAAAAGGGGTCTTTTTCGTGCAGGAACCTACTGCGACCTCAGTGTATACAGTCTCGTCCGAAAGACCATTCGTCATGTCCCACATTAGGGTTCGAACCTGCGACGTAAGGATCAATTCCTTACTTCGCGATTCTAGAGTACGATTTATACAAGTTGGCGATACACAATGTCAACAACCCTACTAGAGTCATCAGAATGCAAATAATGGGAATGTTATGACGCACATTGAGATGCTTAACACTAAATTTTTGTATGATTAATGTGAAGATTTATCATGCTTAAGGTAGCTTTAAGCAATATTGATCGGAATCGGATCAAACTGAAACTAAGAACATTGGCAGAGGGATCAGGTGCCAAGAAGGATATCATAACCTATTTAGTGAACTTCCGTTGTCATTTCTGATAATGTATACAAAACATTTTTATGGACCGAGATTGATAGATCCGAGGCGTATATTGTTTTTGTCTTTTCTGTTCGTTTGTCTTTTTGTCTGCAAACTTTAACCTTCACCATTACTTTTGAACCATGAAACATAGAGACTTCATATTTGATATACATACTGCACTAATTAAGCTCTTGCAAATGACACCAAGGTCAATGACCTTGTAACCTTGATTGTGACCTATATGCTTAAAATAGCTTTTTGTCTGCAAACTTTAACCTTCGCCATACCTTTTGAACCCTGAAGGATAGAGACTTTATAATTAGTATGCGTACTCCATTAATGAAACTCTTCCAAATGACACAAAGGTCAATGACCTTGTGACCTTGACTGTAACAATATGCTGAATATAGCTTTTTTGAACCTTCACCATAACTTTAATACCATGAGAGATAGAGACTTCATATTTCATACAGATAAATATTTGATATAGAAACCTCATATCTGGTATGCAAACTCCACTTATTAAGTTCCTTCAAATAACGCCAAGGTCAGTGACCTTGACTGGTACCTTTATGCTAAAAAAGCTTTTTCTAATTTTGTTGCCGCCGTGCGCATAGTGTTTCACAAACACATCTTGTTTTTTCTTGTCTAGAAAATGAACACTGCAAACTTACCTGGATCCTCTACGTCATTGATACAATAAATATAGATTGAAAAAATACTGCATACCAGAAATCGGATATCAAAAATTAAACAAAACCGGGTAAAACTGGAGTTGTTTACTTAACAATGTTTCTTAGTTACAATATGTTTGTATTTCTTTCTGTAGTGGATTTATATTTATGTATTTTTTATTATCTTTCTGCAAAATAAGAAAACATGTATGATTCCAATATTGAATGAGTGTGTGAGAAAGTGTGATTAAATGGCGTGTAAAAATTATTTAGCGCTTTATATTGTTGATTTGTTGTAATGATGCCTGCTGGGATCAGCCCCGGGCATGGTTTTCTTGCTCTCAGATGCCTGCTGGGATCAGCCCCGGGAGTGGTTTGCTGTTTCTTTGATGCCCGCTAAGATCAGCCCCGGGCGTGGTTTGATGTTTCTGTGATGCCTGCTGGGATCAGCCTCGGGCATCCATGGTTATTTGTTTATTGATGCCTGCCGGGATCAGCCAGGGGCATGGTTGGGTTACTTACACTCCTGGGATCAGCCCGGAGCGCCATCATTGTATGTTAGCCTCAGGCAGGTTTTCACCTTACTATTGCAGATAAGTCAATATTAGATTCAATTTAGATTTTTATTTTTCACTAGTGGTAAGAGTTGTTAAAGAAGGAATGAGTAGCCCCCAAGACGCCAAATTGTTAAATACATGTATTGTAATGTCAGTGTATGTATAGAATGTTATATTACAGCTTTGTTTTATATGTAGTTGTATTGATGTTTGAGGTCGTAAAGACCCAATAAATTCTAAATTGTACTCTCTGGTTAATTGTTTATAAATATAAATTTAATAGAATTAAATTATTATTTATAAACAATGTATTTTCTATCCCACTTTGTCCCTGTTTAACTATTGTTACTATTAAATATGTTATATAACATGAAAATTTGCATAATTCTGTTGTGGGGTAGCATTTCTAATTACAGAATTTTTGGTCAGATAGGGGAGATGACATTGACCAATGAGAATGGAGTAACCGGGGGCATTGATGCCTAGAGGGGGAGTCTGTTATTGTTCCATTTGCATCTAGACGCTTGTGTTTGCAGCTACCCACCCTCCATCCCCATCAACATCCCTGGTTCTCTATGGGGCTACTCGTCTATTCCTGGGGAATTCTACCCCATAGTCTATGTTTGTTTTTGTTCATAAGTATGATATATATTACACCTTTATCATGCATTTTTTATTCATGTACATAAGTAGTTGGTGAATTTTTTAAAGATTTAGACTAGTATTTAGTTTCCACTGGAAATTACAGAAATTTTGTTTAGGTCTGTTCTCAGATGCCTGCTGGGATCAGCCCCAGGCATGGTTTTCTCGCTCTCAGAGGCCTGCTGGGATCAGCCCCGGGCATGGTTTTCTCGCTCTCAGATGCCTGCTGGGATCAGCCCCGGGCATGGTTTTCTCGCTCTCAGATGCCTGCTGGGATCAGCCTCCTGGCATGGTATAAATAAATAAATCGCTCTCAGATGCCTGCTGGGATCAGCCCCGGGCATGGTTTTCTCGCTCTCAGATGCCTGCTGGGATCAGCCCCGGGCATGGTTTTCTCGCTCTCAGATGCCTGCTGGGATCAGCCCCGGGCATGGTTTGCTGTTTCTTTGATGCCTGCTGGGATCAGCCCCGGGCATGGTTGGGTTACTTACACTCCTGGGATCAGCCCGGAGCGCCATCATTGTATGTTAGCCTCAGGCAGGTTTTCACCTTACTATTGCAGATAAGTCAATATCAGATTCAAATTAGATTTTTATTTTTCACTAGTGGAAAGAGTTGTTAAAGAAGGAATAAATATCCCCCAAGACGCCAAATTGTTATATATTGTCGGTGTATGTATAGAATGTTATATTACAGCGTTGTTTTTACATGTAGTTGTATTGATGTGTGAGGTCGTAAAGACCCAATAAAATTCTAAACTGTACTCTCTGTTTAATTGTTTATAAATAAATAAATTAAACAAAAAACTTTGCTCCAGTTTTAAGAGGACAGTCATTCGAAAAACGGTATTCTCTGCATTTAAAGTTACATTTAACATATATGTTTGCTCCTATACGGCAGACATTTAAATTTAACTTGAATTTAAAAAAAAGAATTTTGATTAAGACAAGTGTATCATGAAACAACTTTCAAACAATTGAATTTGGTTCGTGTTTTAAACAACAAGCCATGAAATTCAGAATTTTGAAAGATGACATCATTGTTACCATAACTATACACTTAGCATGCTTTTTTTGGTTACTCAGTACTTAATCCCCAGAGGTAGATCAGAGTATCAAAGAGAAAATGCATTTCCACTTTAATTTATAACCACCAGTTGTGCAACCCTGCCCACAGGAACCACTGATCCTAGGGCCACATATTTCAGTTGATATTTTATCATAAATTTTATGTCATCATAAATGGTTGATCAATATCAGAGAGCAGATTTCAAAGCGTTAATTTATTTTCAATAGGCTTACTAAGTGATACCCTCGCCTCACATATGAATATAGTGGCAGTGTCCATGTTTTGCTACGGCAAACCCAAAATATGTGTCGGATCAAAAAGCGACGCAGACAGACGGACGTAAAGACTGGCATGCGGTGACGTCTCCATATGAGTGAAAAATTCTCGAGAGGGACGTTAAACAATATACAATCAATTAATCCAAACTTTTCTCATTCTCAAAGGATTGTCAATGTCCAAAATGTATATAAATGTTACGTTTTGTTTCCCAAATATGCTTAAAAATAAGGAGTTAGCAAACAGCCATTACAAAGAGTGGCGCACCAATCAAAATAATTGAAACAAACATGATGTACGATAAACTTGCAGTCCGATCTCAGATGCACTGGTGATTTCTGTGGTCGAAGAAGTGTCCTCCCTAACAAACAAAATTAGGTAATTCGAACAAGAAAGCAACCACCCAGCATATAAAACAAAGCAAAATGCTGGTGACACGCTTGAAAACTCTGTCATACACATGGTTGTGGCGCAGGTATATAAAGCGTGACATCGACATAAGGAACAGGCTGAAGAATGCACAAAATCAGGCAGTCAGACAAAGGCTCGCCACAAAAATACATAGCAGTTTCCTCCCCTGGAAAAACTGTTCTCCATGTGTGACACCTTAAATACAAATTATAGCGTAACTATTTTGTATTGATATAAAAAGACTGTGGTTTCATCAATATTCGTCGAGCACCAATTTTCGAGGAATTCGTTGTTGAGCAGATCCACATAATTAGATGTTCATTGAATTGAGATATGTGTTATTCATTTGTATAGACAATGCTTTCGTCCACGAAATTACGTCTCCTCGAAAATGTATATTTCACATAATCCATGAAAATTGATGGCAACGAACATTGATGAAACCACAGTAATTTAGCTTTAAACTCAGCTATTCAAAACAAAGATAAACATGACAAAATATTAAAATATACCAAGGATACACATGGGGTCGGCTATGGCAGTGACACAGAGATCCGCCAGTGCCAGGTTTACGGTGAATTCTTTCCCACGTTTGTTGAGGTCTCTGAGGACGGTCCATACCAGGATAATGAAAGTGTTACCAAGTGTCCCTACCAGTAAGGCCGTGCTGGTTATGATGATGTACAATACAGCTAGCCGCGTGTCAGTCTGTAAAAGAGGCGGTATCCTTTTCTTTATGGAACTGTTAAAGCTCTCGAGGTTATCGCGGGTATCGTTGATATAAAATGTTCCATTCTACAAACGAATAAAACGATGCTAATTGGTGCTGTTCTTTTTATGATTAATGACTGCATCATATGGACAAATGAAAACGAACATTCTTTTAAGGTATTCGATGTATAACCACCATATTTTGTACCCAGTAAATGAACAGTCCGATAATTTTAATCAAAGTAGCAATTTAAAGAGGTCATCAAATAAAAATGCTCCACCAAAGGAATGTACAAAATTCTGATTATTGTCCAATTAATTGCACCTTGAATTTTACATTGAAGTCTATAGGCAGCACATGTTTTTATCAAATATTGTAAAAAATGTAATTTGAATTTCAAACAAATCTCTTGGTGAAAATATGCATAAACTCCCTCTTTATTATACTATGAAATTTAAATTATTTACCACAGAAATTTTGAGAAATCAAAAATTTTCTTATTTTCATCAAGGGCAGATAACTCTTCAAAAACTTTTGAACGTGCAAAATGACTGTCTCCTTACATGTACATGTTATCAGCCGTGTGAATTTGGTTAATTTCACTTTTATCGTTATCTAGCAATGCATTTTAACTAGGTTAAAATTATTTCAAATCGTTCAAAATCCCTGCATTATATACATTGAATACCTTAATGAAGAAGAAAAGTACATTTATAGACGGATTCATTCAATAATCGAAGATTTCTTAATATTGAATATAAGAGTTTTTGACATTAACGGTATTCAACCAAAAAAAAATATTCCCGTATAAAATAAATGCAGTTTTCTCCCAAGACATTAGTTTAAACAGTAAAACTTTTAAAAATGTCTGTTATAAAGTCACAAGGGTGATTGTCATTGCTTTTTTTTTTTTTTTTTTTTTTTTTTTTTTACAATATTTAAATCTTAAAAAGAATGTTGTAATATTTAAGGAAAATTAATCTCAATATTTTATTGTTAGTCGACCAAAATTAAAAAATTATATTTGCTTTCCCTCTCCCGACTCGGGTAAAATTATTAGGTCGGTAGATACAATGTAGGTTGAAACATTTTTCCCCCGGAAAAGCAGAGGAGAATTAGAGGTAAAGAATTGTGTCCTTGAATGTCCGCCAATTTTTAAACGGTCGGTCGGGATTGAAAGGGAAACAAAATACTTTTAAAAGATGACGTTAGTATGCGTTATATACAATAAGTAAAATGTCACTGTAAGAAAATGTCGTGTTCTTAAAAGGTATTACTATGTAAAACAGTGTTAGATATACCGGTAGGGAGTCATATCCGTTATATTGCAGATTATCTCCCATTTCAAGAGGGCAAACTTGTTGATCGTTATATTATGGAAAAAGTACAAGTGAAATATCTTACCAAGTAGTTTACCAAGTCGCCCATAGTGATAAGCACTAGTCCTGCGACTGCAGATAATAATTCGAAGAAAAAAAACCCCACTGGAAATGACTACATACTCTAATTAATCAAAACACAGAATCACCTGATTCCATCTACTAGATCACAGTAAGAAAATGAACTTTTTATATATGAAGCAAATTACGTATCAAATGACGCTGCAAGACCAGATTTATTCCGGATTTTTATTATGTAAATCTTAGTTATGTACAATTTTTTACTACACCGGAAAATAATGAATACATGTACGTGATGTATTTATAACACTATCTTTGGCAGCAATTAGTTTAATTATTCGTTAATTTGATTATTACACCGTCTACAAAAAATACATTAAGTAAACGTAAAAAAAGTAATGAAGATGATCCTTTTTTAAAATGTATAAAGCCTTTTTAAAATGAAGAAAACATATTCAATACGAATACAATCCAATGCTCAGGGTTAATATGGTTTACTATTCCTTGTAAGGTTTTGTAAAATATCTTTGAAGTCCAACCATGGCGATCAAGTGAGAAAATTGTCAAAAAAAATTTAGGCATGACCATTCCTTAAAGTATTACTCGTATGTTTCCAATTATTACAGATTATTGAAAATTCACTATTACAGAAAATGTTCCAAAACAAAAATATTGCATAAGTTCTTCATTCTTTTTGTATGAATAAGAAGAAATTAAGTTACCAAGACACAATGCATGAATTCAGGTAGTTCTTTCAATACTTAATGGAAAATTATCCAAGGAGCAACAATTAGTAAGGTTTCTTTTTCATTGATAACCTTTCTAATGAAGAAAAAATATCCAAATAACTGCATTCCACACATTAAGCTTATTACTCGAAATAATGCATAATGCATATGTAACTTACCTTTAAATGGCTATATAATCGATAAAGAATATATGAGCGAGATAGTCTAGAAAGAATTGTGTTCGACTCGCAATCCCACACTGCTTAGTCGAAGGTTCGAATCCGTGTTTTAATTTCACCTATCCTTTATTTATTTTTTTTACTACGTATAACGTATTTTTAATAATTATAAATCATTTAATTTTGTTTCGATTCTAGTCTCTCATTGGTTGATATCCAAAAAGGAACGCAAATTATTTCTCAGTAACCTGGTTTGGTATGGGGACACATCCCCTTGACAACCAGCTGTATCATTTGTATCCATGCAATCCCCTCATTTCCAGTCCTTGGGATTCATGGAAAATTCCAGATTTAATAAATGTACCTTTAACTTTAAACAGTAGCTCGATCTTACCTCATGTAAACAAACATCATGGCTTCTAGATCTGTGTTTCAGTTATTACCTCCCCTTGTTTCATATCACTTCCGTTATTAGTAATTATTACTGAGCGGCAAATTTGAACTCATAAAAAGCAGCACAATTTTACACCCACAGTTGTTTAATTATTTTTAAATTAAATTATAAGGAATGACTCAAATTCTTGGCCAAATTATTCGATTATAACCTGGTTTGGGTCAGTTTACGCTTTTTTATAATCCGCTTCCAACTTATTTTGAAACTTAAAATTGTACTTACTTTGTACCATATGAAATTTGTCATTACAGTTAAATAAAAGATGTATTATATTTTCAATATCTCCATAGTTAGCACAAAATTTCTGTACATTTGGATTCCACATACTCACACTCAGGTTATTGTAATAATTTGTGAAATATTCTGCTATATGCTTATCAGACATTTTCGAGATTTTCACATTATGAATGGGGGTCCATAGATAGCTAGGAATATGAAACAATTCACTCCAGTAATTTTCCGTTGGTCTCAAAATTTTTTATTCGATGAATACGAGGGCCGTTCAAAAATTACGCGGACTTGTTGCACAGAAAAAAAATATTTGACATAATCCAGCAAAATGTCACACATAATATTAAAGAATCTTTATTTACATGGTCTTCAAAATTTCATATCAAAATGTTGTAAATTGGTATCAATTTTGAGTGATTTTTCCGGACATATCATTAAGTCAAAGAGCAGGAAAATCGTCGACGTCACAGGCATTTTAAAAAAAAATGTGATTGAGCTTTCATTTTCTCAAAATTTTCCCAAGAGTACCTGAATAGTTTGAGTTACCTCATCTACTCAACATCCAAACACCATTTCTTGTCAAGCTTAAAGTATATTAAACAAGTAAAGAATATTCTTTTTTTTTGCTTTAAAATAAAAAACTACAGGTATTTATGAGATATACATGTAGTGTGATATTGGTGACTCAATCACGTTCTTTACAGTCCGGATAAAGTTGTTTTTTTTTTGTATAGTATAGTATAGTATAGTATAGCCAACCACTGTCGAATCAGCATACATGGTCAATGAGTCAAACAGAGGAGTGGGCGGTATACTGGTAATCAGGGGACAGATTCTAGAGTGAAGATGGTATTCAATGACTCAAAAAATCCAACATACAGGTTTCCATTCTTTTCAGACCGCCACATGATTTCAGTTAAGTGCCCTTCAAACTTTGGTCCCAGACATGCGCCGAATGAAATGCTCTTTAGCATGTTTCCAGGCTCCCTCTATCTGATTGGTGCAGACACTGACAACCTCCTCCTCCAGGGCTGTGGCTTTTTTGAAGGAGTACATGTGCATTTAAGGGGGACTTTGAAGTGTCTGGATCCAAGGTCATTTAGGTCACAGTAGGTGGTCCAGCAATCACTGTAAATGGTAGCAAATGCAATGGGTTCAAAGTTTATTTGGATGAGGGGTATTAAAGTACCCGCAGAACGATCTGTTTCCGGGTAGATGATTGCGGCGTTGAACTCGCGCTCGACCATCCCTAAAATTCAAACTTGGAAAAAAGAGGGTCATTAAGAAAAAGTAAGCAGCATCATTTATCCTAAAATTTACTTTTTTTATATTTTGTATAAGTGTTCTATGTTTATTTAAACCATGCATGAATTTAAACCTTATCCTTGTATTATTTGAATATGCAAAAGAAGTTACCTTACTAAAAATGTATTTATTTATTATTTATTATCATAGTCGTTATTATAGATTTAAATAATATCATTCCTCCAAGTGGATTTGCATCCCCATCTTTATAAGATACTTCTTATAAAAGTTCTCTGAAAATAATACAGTTTTAGAGAAATAAGAGGGATACCAATGTTTTTTAACATAATATGAAATACAACAATGCCAGAAACCTTCTTGTAAAAAAAACCTTGTATGTCATGAAAATTCTCTTTACAGTTTTTAAACCTCTCTCAACAGAAAACGGAGATCCTATATACATGTAATATGATTAACTTTAATCTTTAACTTTAAAGGGGTCAGAGATGTACTTAACTGCCATCCATATGCTATGCCTACGAATTTAGAAAGTTGCAGCAATGTTAGCTTGTCCAAGTAACTATTGTTGAAAAGCATGCAGTCTGGGATGGTTAGTGTTGAGCCCTTAAAGAAAGAATTCACTCTCTGATTTGCCCTCTGATGGCTGTGGTTCTTAAAACAGCGCAAAATATCCCCTCTAGTTCGGAATGCTGACTCATGCATTTCCATTGCATATCTCCCCTTCAGAGCTCCTGCTGCTGAAGTACGTGGAAGCTGTGTAAAAAGGAGGTCATTTCTTCTGCAGCATCCGTTGACTTGGGCCTCTTCACTCATGAACAGCCTGAGGAGGTTCTGCGGATTTTCAAAGTCAGCAAAGGTGATGTCTAATTTATTATATATTACTTTGTGGAGCTCGGAAGTTTCCAACAATTTTTTCTTCCATTCACTGCCATGTCTGCTCTAAGTGCTAAATTTTAAGGGGGAAACTACACAATTTTTGTTGAAACACTTTACTTAATATCTAGGATATTAAATAATGTCTTTCATTACTGTTGGCAATTTCTGAAATGAAGAATGAATATAAATAAATTAGAAATTCTTGTACTTAACAAATTAATGAAATATAATTTACTATAACAGAATGTACATATCCTCATGTGGAAGATATCTTCCAGGTATGCCGTCCAGTCACTTGTATCGTCCAGTTGACACATTCCATGAGTCATGAGTCCTGCCTCTTTCCACAAATCAAAAAAGTTATGGATGTGCCTAATAGCATAGTCGTGCTCCACAAGCTGCTTTTACCGAATCTATTCCCGTAAAACCTCTGGATTTGGTATATGCAAAGGTACATATTAAAATTCTGTCCCAGTGGCGATTTGGTCTGATCCAAATCAAACGGGGAATGAAACGCAAGCATAGATTTGCTAGACCACCTATATCTTGAATGTCCATCCAGAGACGACAAATATTCGAGTTCCTCGATGCCATGATGTGAGAAAAGGTGGTCTTTCACACTATATACATTTACCTCGCAAACAGGTTTTCTAATGTCATAATTGCACGATAAAGAACCCTCACTGCTCAATGGCCCTCAGTGCCGAGTATAGGCGGTAGACTTGAGGCCCTCAGTGCCGAGTATAGACCTGTTTTCTCTGTAATTAGAGCTGAACACGATTCGTAAAAGGAATCTGTCCGCCATTTTTGTTCCCGACTCTCCCTACTCTGCAGACTCCTATAAATAGGGCAGAATTTGGTCACTGTTCAGTCTAATCAGTCGACACCGGCGAAGACGGACGTATGGTATAAAGAACTAATGCAGGAAAATAAGATACCAAATAAGTTAAATTATAGTTGTATAAGTCAGTGCAGTATACAAACATCACAGATAAACGTAACTGCAATAAAATATAAACAAAGGTAATGCAAGATAACCAGTACGAACACGGGTCGCCATTCCACGCCGATACCCGTGACAATAAAGCAGTCAGGTGTAACGAATTCGACGAGTATACCCCAGTATTGATGTATCGTAGATAATGCTATCGAAAATGGCGTATGCATATTTACTAGTCGTGTTCAGCTTTAAGTTTTCGTCAAGTGCAGCTTCGTTCGAGCGAGTGACCGCTGTTGCTCTTAAAGAGTGATTGGTAAAGTGCCCCTTGAACCCTGCTCGTTCACATGGATTGCCTATTGTTTTCGTCAAAACGTGAACACCGACTGGAGAATCTGCATACCATGTTTCGGCTTGTGCGTACATGTACATGTAAGTACAGGGCGTCGCATTTACCATCCTTTGGCCTGAAAGAAAATTCTTGTGTTAAGTTGCGAATGATCTGATACTTTAATTTTTTTTTCAGTAAGTTGTAAATTTTTCATTAGAGTAATAAGCTTACAATAACTTGTACTTGTCTCAAGCTCAGGTATTTCTCGTATATACATGTAAGAACAGGACATCTCTCTGGTACTCGATGATTCTCTTAGGCACGTGTTATTTTATTTCAGATTTCTGTATTGTAGTCCACCTCTATTAGTTTTAAATACATCCTCTTTGTACTCAAGACCACAAGATTCCTTGATGATCGAAATTTGACTATTTCTGCACACACAAGATACGGTGCTCTTGAGCTGCTCTAAGTGCAAAATTCAATCCAAGCACGAATAGCATAGTATCTAATAGTTTCTGTGGAGTGTCAGTTCAAAGAATATTCATTCTCCACATTACTTCTTCTTGTTCCTCCAAAATGAGTTCTGCTTTTTTCTTGTCGATTCCTAGACCAGGCCCTAACAATTCCTTAATTTTGGAATCGAGAACATTTTTAAATCCGTAGAATGTTTCTTCATAAAAAAAACTCGCAAATCTTCCTGTTTGTCTCATGTAGTAATGAATGGAAAAAAACAAGTTCATCAATTGTATTAGGCATATAATCTTCACCTTTCTGATTTCTTATTTCTGCAACATAGTAGCCCATCGTCTTGTTCAATTCCTTAACTGACTTTTCCAATATACTTTTGTTCGATATGAAAGTCTCTTGCCATTTTATCTTCTGCTTTGTTTTCTTTGAGAGGCCCATCTTCACTACAGTCCCTGAAACGTTCTACTTTCCTATTTTTCCTTTCACTCACCGTTCGTTCAGCGTGCGTTCACCGTTCGCTCTCCGTTCACAGTTTTGCGCTCGCGTTCACCGTTCATAAAACGTTCAGCGTTCACTCTTCGTTCCGTTTACTTTGCGTTCACCTTGTGCTCACCGTTCACTTATCATTCAGTCTTCATTGTCATTCGGAACTCCGAAAATTGTGAATTTCATAGTCCCTGCACCCCACCCCCGTGGCCTGGGGGCGGGGCCAAAACCACTAAAATTATTGCAATCTTTAAAAATCTTCCTCTTTACTCCTGGACAAAAAGCAGTCAAACTGTTGGTATGATTGTAATCAGCATTGAGTCATCTACCAAAATTTTAAAATTCATGGCCCCAGGGTTAGGGGTTCTAGTGCTAGTGCGGGGCTATATACATTATATAGTGAAAATGCATAAATTCTTTGAAATTACTCTTCTCTGCTCTTGGGCATTAAATAGACTAACCAAGTGCATAGTTATGTTGAATAAGGTTGCCTCTTCCAAAATTGTGAAATTCATGGCCCCAGGGTTAGGGGTTCTAGTGCTTGGGTGGGGCTATATACATTATATAGTGAAAATGCATAAATTCTTTGAAATTCTTCTTCTCTGCTCATGATCATTAAATTAACTAACCAAGTGCATAGTTATGTTGAATAAGTTATGTTGAATTCTAGTGCTAGGGCGGGGCTACATACATTATATAGAGAAAATGAATTATTTGTTTGAAAATCTTCTTTTCTGCGCCGGGGTATTAAATCAATGAACTTTGTGCATAGTTATGAGGAGGAAGGATGCCTCTTTGAGATTTGTAAATTTCTGGGCATCTGGGTGACAGGGCTTCTTGTGTTAGGACGGGGCTCTAATGTTTATGTAATGAAAATGCATGAACTCTTTGAAATCTTTTCCTTTGCTCCTGGGTATTATGTCAATGATCTAAGTACATATTTAAAATGAAGAAAGCTACCTTTTGCATAATATAGTTAATTTTCGGGCCCCTGGGTTAGAGGTATATGGAAAGGGGTGGGGGGCTTACATAGTCTGCAAAATAAATAGTGCTTTGAAATTTGGTATTAATCAACAATTTATGATGAAATAAAATTCATGATAAAATTTCCAAAATTTTCAAATATGTAGCCCCAGGGTCCGTGGTTCCTGTGGGATTGGTTGCAGAACTGGTTACAAGGTGGAAATGCATTTTATCTTTGTTACTCTGATCTTCCTCTGGATATTAAGTAGCCATTCTAAGTAAGCAAAAGTAAGCATTCTAAGTGTATAATTATGATGAGGAATGGCGCCTCTTTCAAAATTGTGAATTTCATGGCCTCAGGTTTAAAACATGAATCAAATTCAATTGTTGGAAAGTTGTTACAAGATACTCAAGTGACCTATAAGGCCTGTGGGCCTCTTGTTAAGTACACATACAGTATATCGTTTACATTTTCATTTTAAAAAGGCCTTTCTACCTCGGTATATTAATGGAAGTTTTAAGTACTAATTTATTTCCCTTTCACCTTCATTGAACATTTTAGATATTAATTTCATCACATCGAAGATGAAATATACATTGAAAATTTGCAACAATTTGTTGCTATAAGGAACTGAATAATGGATATCATTTCATAGCATCATCTAGCGTCATGTGTCAATATTAAATACTCTGCTGCTTTAAACTCTAGTTAAAGACAACGATGAATAATTAGTGTCAAAAGAATCCTACCTCCATTGTGTCTGAGTGTTAAGAATTAAAAGTACATAAAAAAGTAAAGAATACATTATTCGCAATTGGAATTTTCTTGCAAGAGTTAATGTATTGGCAAATCATTACGATGGATCTTGATTATTTCAAAATACATGTATAAACAAACTAAAACAACTTTCAGTTCTCTGAACTTAGCTTGCTGACCAAATGTTAAACATACATCCTGACATCAATTCGTTATTATCATACTTATATGATAAAAAGAAATTGTCCAGACGATTTATGTTCAGATGGAAATCTTATTTGTTATTTAGGAGGAAATGGAGATGACGAACAGTATTCAATATCAAACAATACAAAATAGAAGCAGAGCAAACACAGACCTCCAAAACATCAGAGTTGGGATCAGGTGCCATGGAGGAGTGAGCATCCCCTGCTGACCGGTCACACCCGCCGTGTGCTCCTTTTCATGATCGGGAAATAACGAAAAAATCCGTCGTCAATTCAGTGTATAAATAATGGACTAACAATTAGTTTGAAAAACGTCAGTCAGCATTTGTCTCAATGATAAATTGTATTTGCTTACATGGTCATTGTATCGACCATAGAATTTACGAAATGATGACCTTAAACGAGAATATTGATATTGTTGTTTCATCAACTTGCTTGTCAATAATTTACCTCGTTGTAGAAATTGTTCATACGTAGAGCATGCTCTTGCGTATCGAATCAACTGAGATAAATACACTCCGTATGCAGGTAATGAAGGTGTATTGCTGCATAAGTAAGGGAAGTTGACGATAGAAAAGTCACCATAATTGCAAGCACAGAATATCTAGGGGAAAACTATACAAAAATATCTCTAAAGAATATCATTGTGATAAAAAATGTTCATGTGAAACATGAGGCATTTAGTCACATAAGATATATCATCAAATGTGCAAATAGCACTGCAACCATCATTTGATGTATATGCATACTTGTGTGCTGAGCATTGAAAATTTAAAAAAAAACATAATTTAAGGAAAACTTAATGAAAGGAACATATTACTTTGATATGTGAAATTATAGTAATTCTATGTTGATGAAAAAAATGTGTTGTTTATTTGAATAAAAAATGTAAACGTTTTCAGACAGTAGATACGTATTCTTCTTCATTTGAACCCCTTTGTGGTACCATGTATTGTGCTGAGGCTTGTGGTAAAACGTGTCACGGAATCCTAGCGGTGGACAGAACACCCTGTGGACCAACGAATGTCAGCTCTACTGGTTCAAGGATTATATTACATTTTACGATGCTATTTATCACAAGGGAACCTTTTATTTAAATGACTTTGTTTTTACAATGCACGCTTTTAACCTTAACACAATATTTATATTGTTTCTGGGTGATTTTTAATCTTTTTTTTTAATTTAGTCTCTCTTCTTGTGCTCTAAAGGCCACAAACTTTTACTATCTTTAAAAAAATTTCGACTTTTCATTTTTGAATTTTTTAAGCATTCTTCTCCAATTGCTGGGGTAATTTTTCCATTTTCTTATTAAGACTTTCCAATATAAAAGCGCTTTTTTAATTTAGAAATTTAGTGTGTGCAAGGATTCATTAAGACACTATATGATCAAATATAATTATTAAGCTATTGAAATTTATTATTTCTTGAAAGAAAACAAATTGAGGTTATCTTTCATTCTGTATTATGGCTATTTTATTCTTTAATATTAAATTAGTGGTGCTTGAATGGAACTTCTGTACATGATGATAATGCTCCAAATATACCCAGTAAGTATCATAATTGGAATATTAACACCGTTTCTTTCACAAAACTGAAAATTAACGGTATCAAATACACATAGAAAATAAATAATTAAAAATGATAAAATTAATAATTAAAAAAAACTATATGAATAATGATTAGAGAAAGGAATTTAAAAGGGAATTGTAACCTAGAAATTCACATTCTTTTGCAAGTAACTTTTATTTTAAAAAAAAGAGAAATGAAGTCCAAAAATTAATCCTCCAAATCTATGTTAAGTATATATAAATTCTTTGGTACTTCCGGTTTGACCGGAAGTGTAATGAAAATTAATATTTAAGCTTGTGTGGACATGTTACCCCAAAACCTGTCAAAAACGGCAAAAATGTGCATTTTCTGACTACTTCCGGTTCGACCGGAAGTGACGTCGCCGGACGTATATTGACGACCCTATTAGATAAAGCTTGATATTTTGAACAACTTTGCTTCTTTGATGCATAATGTACTTTGATATCTGGAAAAAACACACATCAAAAGGGTCAGCCCTTTTTTCGACATATCATGTGAAAGACAATTCTGCACAAATTATGTTCTATATATTTTAACATAATATTTTTAGTTTAGAAGATAAAAAGAAAAATATGAGTAATTTTTGGTTCTTTTAAGCGTTCTAATTTTTGACCCCTATATAGCGCCATTTTGAATACAGAAATCGAAAAACAAAAACCGATGTGCACAACTTCAATCCTTCTATTATCTAAAATCAGTAGAATTTCTGCTCCAGCTTTCATCAGCCTTTGTGTGACAAAGCCTATAAATTTTCCTTTAAAGGGAAATAACTCAAAACCGGAAGTGGCTTTTTGAAATGTTAGACATTATTCTGATAGAGTTTATTAACGTCTATAACGTCTGAAAATTTGTCCGTGAAATGAGTACATAATCTTCAAAGTTGCGGTCTAGGAAGCAAAGAAAAAAAAGAATAACAGTCTGAATCGTTGCAAATACATTCTTGTCCTGTTTGATCAGAAGGATGTGTGAGAAAATAAGAAATACCGCCCAAAAATGCTTTGAATCCTCTAAAACTATGTTAATTAATGCAAAAATAAGCCATTTTTTGCTATTTCCGGTTTGACCGGAAGTGACGACGACGCACAGAAAATTAATTTTTAAGCTCCCAGAGACATATTTTGTGTGACAAAAATACGCGTTTTCCGACTACTTCCGGTTTGGCAGGAAAGGCTGGACGTTTTTTGAACTCCATTGGATTAAGCTTGAGATTTTCAACAACTTTGCTTCTTTGATGTATAACAAATTCTCAATATGTGTCTGGAAAAAACTTTTGGCCCCATAATCCCTTAATTCAGCCCTTTTCAAAGATATCATTTGAAAGATCTTTTAATTCTGCACAAATTATGTTCTATATATTTTAACAAAATATTTTTGTAGAAGTGAAGCAAAATCCAGTAATTTTTGGTTCTTTTAAGCGTTCTAATTTTTTACCCCTATATAGCGCCATTTTGAATAGAGAAAGAAAGACAAAAACCGATGTGCACAACTTCAATCCTTCTATTATCTAAAATCAGTAGAATTTCTGCTCCAGCTTTTAAATTAGCCGTCTCTGAGCCTTTGTCTGGAACGAAAGCCTATAAATTTTCGTTTAAAGGGAAATAACTCAAAACCGGAAGTGACTTTTTAAAATTTTTTGTCAGCATTGTGATAGAATTTATAAACGTCTATAACTTCTGAAAATTTGAGCGAAATCCGTTGAGAAATGAGTGAGATATGACCCAAATAGGAACACAAGAAAAAAAAGAATAATAATCTTTACCAACAGAATTCTAATAAAACTTGTGAAATCTTTGCATAATCTTTACCAACAAACAGTAGAAGGTCTTCCGTTGGAAACGGAAACCTTCATAATAATTTTCATAGAAATTCACACACTTAATATTAGAAATAATTTTAATATGTAGATATACATAACAAAATATTACCTGAAAATTATGAGAAAAAAAATACGCAAATATCATACAAATCAAGTAACATATGCAAAAATATTTATGTAATTTTTACATGGTTTTCACATAATTTTGTGAAAATTAACGTCCCACAGTGAGATTCGAACTGACCACTAAACTACCACTGTATTGATTGACTGTCACAGATAAATTATTTCCAAAATTTTTGTTTGCATCTTTGCATTAAATATGATTTAAAAAACGTATATTTTAATTACTTCTGATTATAGGTTGTGAATACGGGGATCATTCGAGTTCTTGTGAGAGATCGAAATGTTCTACGTACAATGACCATTCCAGAAACGTACTCTGTTGTCGAACATGTGCTTAATACATAACTTAACCTTAAACACTTCTAATAAATTATTTTTTTCAATGATCTAGATACTTTTTCTTCAATTTATCATGTGTATGTTATATCATTTTAAACATGTCCAAAACATGGATGTGCAAGATTTACAAGTATGGTTTGATAATTTTGTAACCGTATTTAGACTCTGCTCGCTCAAGTTACTGGAACAGTACAGCTGCACAATACTCCTTTCACTGCTGTAAATATTTTAGTGAGGAGTAAATGCAATCAAAATCTGGCACATGTACAGGGTCTTCGCAATTTAAAGTACAGTACACATCTTATGGCGAAGACCCTGAACTTTCACCAAATGAGATTTGCAAAATTTTTCAAACTAATCATTCGTCGTCATTTTTCTGAAAAATACATTTTTCTCTTTTTATGCAGGAAAGATGCATGCAATATTTATACGTTATTCAATCCTATGAAACCCATTTTAACTTTATCTGAGTAAACAACCTCCTTTTTTTGTACCGTTAGTTTTATGAGAGCAAGTCAATCAACATACCCATCCTTTACATTATGTCCGTTTGACATTATTATTCCTTTTTAATTAAACTTCTAGTAAATACATAAACATTCATAAAACAAGTTAATTTTCTAAATAGCTCAAAATTTTAAAAAAAGATATCAGTTTAGTTCAATTATACTGTATCATATTTCCATGTTGTGGAAAGTGTTTTAATTTATTTATATTTGAGTCCATATAATATTCATAAAAGACCTAAGTAAACACTATCTGCGCTACAAGTGAGAACAATTACATATGTTACCAATGAAGAAAAAATCAATCTGGTCCTATTATATCAGACAATTAATTCCCTCAACCTTATCAATATTGATTATTTTAGTTCTCTACGGATATGAATTTTGTCAAATAAATTTGAGATCTTTTTCTATCCAAAAAGCTTTACGTTAAATAGATTACACAAATGATCAAAAAGAGAATTAAAAATTCAACAAAGTATTTGTTATAATTTTTTTTTAAAAAAACGTAAAATAAAATAATTCAACTTTGTAATTTTAAAGAAAAATACTAATATAAAAGATTAAAATTTGGCGTTTCTTTCACGAAGAACAAAATAACATCTGTAAATTAAACACTTAATCTATTCTAATAAGTAACCTTTGCAGATTTATCTGAAAATGACACTGTACATTTTGACAACTCTTTTGATTTGAGCATGGGAGTAAAATTTTGTTTTAAAATTGTCATCTTTTGTAAGAGCTTTGAATCCGGGTTTTAATTGAAACCAGCTATACTTTAAAGAACATGTGTGTCAATTTATATATAGAAACAATGCCTTTCTTTTGTATTTTGCTGACTGAAAGTAAACAAATATATCTACAACGTAAAGGATTTTATTTTGCAAGCTACTAGATTATTACATTCGAAAATCAAATGCTTACTTTTATAATTAACGACATGGTTGAAAACTCTGTAACATCAACTTGGTTGTCAGTAACAGTCTATGTTTAAATCATATTATACTTGGGTCATGCTCTTGTGTATCGAATTAGCTGGAGACATCAGTTTAGAAAAATCGAATAAACAAGACGTAATTTAAAGTTAATCTGTACTTTTCATGCTCGGCGTATACTGTACATGTATTATGCTTAGCATGTACACTGTACTTTATTTGGCGGAAAATAATTTTTGAACAAGTTGGCGTAAAGTTGATTTAGCGCATTTCCTAAAAGCCTTTGTATTTGGGTCAATTCATAGGTAACTTTTTTTCTTTGCCTAGAGATGACTCGCGTCATAGAGGGCTAACAGTGATTTGACCAAGCCCTCAGGGGAAGCTTACTCCTCTAAGACAACTTATCCCGCCTATAGATCGTTTTCTGGCCCTGTTCTCATTCATTAAGTGGACTTTTGAGAGTTATCAGTGCTTCTTATTTTCATTTCTTATGTTATATTCAATGAATTAAAAACATGTTTAAAAAGTACTACTAAACAGAAATATAAGAAAATGATTAAAAAAAAAAAACAACAAAATAGCGAAAACGGATACAAAGAATATAAATCTAGGTTTTATATTCAAAGTTTGCAAATAATTTTTTTATTAGAATAGAATGAGATTGGGAGTGACAAAACCGATGAATGTTTGCATTTAACAATTATAAATAATGTGAGGCTGTTGCTCTAGGAAGTATCACTACCTGATCAATATGTGCGCCACGGTGCAATAAGTTCCGATATTCTTTCCGCTCTTGCATCTATTGAACAAAATGAACGGCAGTTAATGAAATTGTCATGAGCTCTGTACAATATCGATTCCCTGCAATAGCTGCCATCGCAAATCGAAATCTAACATCTCGTAAAAGAGTAACGCCGGAATGACAAATTTATTAAAATAAACTTTTAGGTCTTTCATAATTTATTTCTATCCTAATACATGCATTATTAAAGTTTTAACATTATAATCAATCCTTTTTACTAAAGGCTCTATCTTCAATAGTCATATTCACCAAACATCATAAAATATTAAAAAAAGCCTTCAAACCAGGTGTACTTGATTTCTCGTTTTCTTAAGCTTTTGAAGTTTTAGAAAAAGACCTTTGTTGCATGGTTTCCATTTATGTAATAAGTGTGTTTAGGTTTATGTTATCTAGTCCACCTTTTGTACATAGTTTCTCTCTTTCTTGAATAAGCTTGCTTTCCAACTTTTTTATTACTGTTTGTTGTTTCTAAAAGCTTAATATCATATTTTGTTGACAAGAATTATAAAGTTGTAAGTGAGAGGTGTAATGAAAAGCTTGTGCTTTTTCCAGGCATAGAGTGTACTTGTAATTAATTAAATATATATAAATCTTTTAAAGAATTCTTATTGCAGTTTTTAAGGTCGGGCATTTTTGTGATACTTATTTGCAAAATGTCAGCTAAATCGATGAAAATCAATCAAGAGACAATTTAATGTATTTACAAAATTTGGAATTATTATAATTTTTCGTGTTTGTTACGGATCATAAAAGAAGATACGTAATTGCACTGTGACAACATGAAAAATTGATAGGTCGTATTATTTAAAAGCAATTATCTTTATACTCGAAAAGAAATCGATATTGTATTGAACAAGCATCAGTTGTTATTCAGAAAGATGGTGCCTCTGTAACAGGTACTGTTTTCTGTGAAGAGGATCAGTTGCCATAAAAACTAGAACATTCACTGTGCAAAGTATTGTTAATTTTTCGGGTAAGTATTTTTATCTGTGGTATGTTTTTAGTTGTATAACATAAACAATTTGCAACTATTTTAAGAATACTCACATGTTTCATATTATGTTTTATATCATGTTTCTTACTATGATGAAAATATCTTTTCTGAATGATTTTTTTTAAAAATAGACCTCATTGGTATTCCGTTATTAAAAGTATTAGTAAATGTATCTGATAAATAAAGTAGAAGATGCAGGTTTCTGGTAATGTTTTTTTTTTAAGTTTGGTGACTGGTTAAATAACAGGTTAACTATTATATCGATTGTTTGACTAATAATTAGCAATTATTTATAGATAGAAAGGTAAGGTTTAAAGTCTTTTAAGTTTGAACAATATTAATTCCAGGGATAAAAAATCTTTTTACATTCTATGTGTCTCAAAAAGACTGATTACCAAAAGATGATAATTTCAGACACGTACAATTTAACGAAGAAATGGAAATGGTTTGAAAGGAAAATATTTTACAGTTACGCCGTTAGCTGTAGCCTTTTTTTTTGTCTTTTTTCTTCTCTGTTCAAGAAAATTATTGTTTAATCTTCAAGAATAAATTGACTGATTCACATCCTAAACAAATAAAACAGTTTAAATAAAAAAGATAAAATGAGATACGGTTACTGTAGTCTCATTATCATTCCAGTGTGATATATTATATACGTAATTGCATTTGTTTCAAACAATTAAACAATAAAATTCTTTTGTTGTAAGTTCGGTGAATAATATTGCAGCAATTGTTGAAGAAAAAATATATAACCCACATAAGCGGTTATGTAGTTTTTTCTGCTTTAGCTGCAACGTAATTTCCGCACTAACAAACAAAGAAAGAGATTTTATTGTTTTTATTTATATCTGTACAACTAATCAGTAAGAAGTAGGATTAAGAAAATCGAATATTGTATTAATGTATATAAATGCAATTGTATGTTTAATCGATGGAATAGAAAATGAATGAAAGGGGTCATAAGTGACTTATAAAAAACGGCATTGTTTTTACTTTTAAGGAATAAAAAAGATATTTAGTGGATGTAAATATCATAATATAAATTAAATCAATTTAAATATTAATTTCTCTATTTTAATGAAACTAACATTTTGCGTAGAATATGTATGAACTCATTTTTTTTTCTGACTAAATAGATAATCGACTAACTAACATTTACTAGTAAACTATACTATAGAATAGCTGGCTAAGGCTGTTGCAACGTCTACCCCTTTTTTAATCGTAGTATTCCACAATAATGCATAACGTGATTATGTCTTCTGACCGATGAGGTACGCAAAAGTATTGCCTGAGTATGTTTTATTTTCCTAGCGAGGCAGTCTACTGACAAATAAGCTTGGTAAACCTGTTTTACAACCATCTTGTTTAAAGTCAACATTTCGCAAATTTTGTTTTGGTTATAATAAACTTGATTGCAAAGCAACATGTTGTTTTTTGACTAACAGGTTTTCCATCAACTTTTAGGTCATTGTTTTCTATACCAATTTGACTAAGGATAAGTGCGTTTATCCGAAATATACAGGGAGCTCATGGCGATTGTGAATTTAGGGGATGCTTACTCCTCCTGTGCATCTGAATACCTGTTATAAGACTTTTCCATATTATCCGATACATCTTGATTGCCTTCTGAAAAAGTGCAACACATTTTTGATAATGGTATTCATTTGTTATTTATTAGAAATATATTTTTTAAAGAAATGTTTAACCCAATAAGAATTAAAGTTTAACGGATTTGAATGAATTTATGAGAACTTCGCATACCTACATGTACAATATCGAAAAAAAAACCCCATAAATTCAATATATTCTCAATTCTAAAAAGTAATTTGCATGAGTGCTGATAAGATGATATTCTGTTTCATTTTGCAGCCATGAAATTTTGATGAAACTAAATTATTTATAATTGGGTAACACATAGCCAAATATTTCAATGTCGAAAAGCTTTTGGCTTCAGCAAATGAATTATATTTCATTGATAACTTTTTTGATTTCCCGGTTAAATCCTTGCATACATCCGCAATTTAATACCAACTTATCGATCAAGAGTGTCAATTTTAAAGGGTGGATTGACTTAGTTTTTCATGCTCGTTCCTTTTTTTTTTATCTCTCTCTTATTTTGTGATTATTGAAGTATTGATTGTTATGTATTTTTCAGGTACTTAAAATTTCACCAAAAAAAAATCAATGCATGAAATACAACCAAATAAGACACCAGGGTATACGGTTCCCTTTAAAGCTCATCAATATGCATAATGGGAGATAATTATTAGGGAAAATATATTAGAATTTGCATATTGTCGTTTTGTTTACAATTTCAAATTTTTATTAAGAAATAATTTAATAAATTGAACTTACCTGAAAATTCCATCCAAAAAAAATTTGACAAAAACTCATTTCATTATGTTAAGCTTTTTTATTACGTTTTACCGGGAGTGTTTAATTCGTTAACTCTTTACGCATGACTTGTTCAACACTAATTGACAGCATTGTTATGTTCGTTTTGTTTTCCAATCGTTAACCTTATTTTTTCTAGATTATTCTTTAATATTTAAGGATTAATTATTACTTTGATAAAGTGTAAGGATGTGTGTCAATCAAAGGCTTGTCAAATTAAAGATTTCATAAGTTTCAGGCTAAGCATTTATAATGTATCATGTATCAGTACCAAATGCTTCAGCAACGTAAAAGTCATGATACTTCATAAAAAAAAAAAATAAATAGCCCCTTTATGTTTTGAAACTGTAAAGGGGAAACTAAAGATAAGTAGTATGTTTAAGAGGACTGATAAAAAGAAATGGAAGATCAATCAAATTATTG
Organism: Saccostrea cuccullata; assembly: GCF_032062105.1. Lineage (NCBI taxonomy): Eukaryota > Metazoa > Mollusca > Bivalvia > Ostreida > Ostreidae > Saccostrea > Saccostrea cuccullata. The sequence goes on from NW_026930044.1 coordinate 87,131, forward strand.
ACTTTTTCCCTTTTCTCAAAACTTCTTAATACAATTGACCTGTAGATGTACATTTTCCTGCATGGAAGTAATCTAGGATATTTACAGAATCACAAATCTAAACATAAATTTGTTTTGCATTGTGACAGATCATAAATTGTGTTTCGGGGATATTTAAGCAATATATCAATCGTTCGTTTGATCTCAACTATTTTGTTTACATCAATGACAATTTGTTTAATCTTTTTTTTTTTAGATAAGTAACCTAACATGGATAACCAGACAACAAATTTTACCATTGTGGCTGCAGAAAAATCACTCTGGGGTAAAATAGAGGAATTCTATTCCGACAATAACAACATGGCGATGTACCTGGTCCTGCCATTGATTGTCATAGTATACGGTGGATGTAGTCTAATATTCTGTATTCACAAGTGCATGCAGTATTGCAAAAAGACGAAGAGAAAGAAAGACAAAAAAGCTTTAATCAAAGAAAACCGCAGAAGCAGCATAGTTACTGAGCGTCTGGTGGGAAGCCGACCGAGATCTCTGGCGAGCATTCACCCGGAGGTCAATCAAACAAACGAACAAAAACGCGAAACAACCCCGTTACCATGGCAAATTCTAGATGAATCTGAAACAGAGCAGAAGAAAACAGAAGAAGCTCCGCTCAAAGAAAACAATCGTTCACATAAGGTCACGCGGACACACACTGGTAAAACTCCCCCTCCGCCCTACAAGGAGGTAGACGACACGATTTATTTGAGTGGTCCTCAACATCCGGGGTACCCAAGTTCCGGCCACAATTACCACACAAAGAAGCAAGATTACTCGCCATTGGAACTCACCAAGCAATTACTAAGGATTGGGGACGACGACAAGAATATAATCAAAGGAAGAAAGAAAAGGCTGGTGTTCACTACAGACTAATATGTGCTACGTCCAATGCTTTGAAGATCCAAAATGTGATATGTATATATATTCGTTGCTGAAATCTATTTTTGATGAAAAATATATATTTCAACATAATGATAACTTTTCTTGAAGCCTTTTTGTTTAAATTATTGTTCTTCATAGCATTTATATATTTTCAAGAAGTTCACATTGTCTCACGTGTTATATTTTAAAAGTGAGGATACTTGATTGTACCTGAACAACAAACTTTAACCGGAAATCAGTGTAAATTTCAAAGCCAATGCCTGTGAAAGTTTGAAGAATTCGTCAAACTAAGAATATTTTACACGAGAGGGCAGATGGTTTTTGTTTTAAGAAAGTAATATATTTATCATGATGATATGTATTCACATTTTGAAGTCATCTTTAAAATAACGAGGAAAAGCACTTTTCCTAGTGAGTACAATTTTGAAATTCTAATATTTATCTATCGATCATTATTTGATTTTGATTCATTTTAAAAAGTTTTTAACTTTTCACAACTTACTGAACTGTTATGCAACATACACTTAATCTTCACGTCATAGAAATATGACGTTACTATTTCCCCGCAAGCATTTTAAGCATGGTACAAGTTTCTCTAAAGTTGAGCTTAAATAATATTATGCCGTAATATTTTAATAAGAAAACAACTTTTCTTATTTTATGAGGTTTGTAGCGGGTATAAAATAAAAGGAAATTGGCATTAAATTAAAAATTAAATGAACTTTTTAAAGTGCGTGAAAATGCGTGATTACGGGGAAACGGTATATATATGCGTGATTTTGCGTTAGAAATAGGAAATGGTATATGCGTTAAAATACGTGACTGCGGGGAAGGGGTTAAAGAAAAAAATAATGAAAAATTTTATATAACAAGTGCAAAACAAGTGTTGTATTGATTAATTTAAATTTAGACATTTTATTTGAATCGAAATTGATTTTCTTTTGTAAATACATGTATATAGTGTTTATTTATAAAATACGAGGGTCATTAAAAAGACGTACCTAGAAATTCTTCTTCTTCAGACTTTTTTTTAAAGAAAAATAAAAATCAATACTTCATCAAATGGAACTTTTGTTACATTATTTTAACATTTTTTCCTTCAGCACTTTTGTCGATGAAGCTTCAAATACATAACGTCATGACAGTTAAAAAAAAAAAAAAACTTCATATGACAAAAAGTGTATGCCAACTTATCACTTTATTTAACAAAAGTGTCTCTACCATTTGTAAATTAAATATTTCTACTAGATTTGGACAAAACCAGTTTTGAAAAGGTATTTGCATATTTCGAATAACCCTTGTATTGGGAGCTTCATACATAATGATAGAAATCTTTCAACAAAATATGCGTGTTTTAATGTGCTTGTAAGTACGTCCTATCATTGAGTCTATGACATGTTTCAGACAATTTATTTCGTCATTATTATACCCCCGCTTGAAAAGTGGGAGGGTATATAGTAATCGGGATTTCCGTCCGTCCGTACGTCCATCCGTCTGTTACGCTTTATCTCTTATCCGCAACTCCTCTTATATTACTGAGTGAAATTTAATGAAACATTCTCAGAATCTTTATTACATATTGCCATTGTGCACCTATTTTACTTTTTGATCCGACACGTATTTTAGGTTTCCCATAGCAAAACATGGACATTGCCATTGGACATTGCCATTATATGTTTACCTATGACGTCACATATAGAAGCTTCTGGATAACATTTGATAGGACGAGTTACTCCTCTTTACACATTACCGTAAAACAATAGATAGCAACACATGGACATTATGGGAGGCGGGGGGTATCATTTAGTGAGCTCATTGCTCACAGTACCTCTAGTTTTAATATTGTATTTGGTTACGAAGTACTCTGTTTACCTAATCATTACATATGCTCACAGCGGTTATAACCACTCCTCACTGGATACTCACTACTTCTTGGCACCTGATTCCATCTCCTTCCTTTCTAGGATCCATGTTTTGTTGAACCTTGTAACGATTTGTTGTTTATACTGAATTTATCACTGTTTGCTTTCTTCGTCTTTACATTTCTTCATTTGTCTACGGTCAAGCATAACAAAAGTTATCAATGAGTTGAGTAAAAAATGTATACATTATATTCTAGAGTCATAAATGATTGTAAAAAAAAATATATGTGTATTTGTATCTTAATAATTATGAGGTTCCGAGTATATTAACCCTGGGATCATGGCACAATAACTATCAACTGTAAGATATAAACTGTATATAGTTAACTAGCCTTAAATGTACAAATATTTAAGTTTGATTTTTTGAGCTTTGCATGAAATCCGTTTAATTTAAATTACAACGACATTCTCTAGAATGTCACGTTAAACATAAAGTGTGTATCTGTAAACATGGGCACGCACATTGTTATTGTTAATGGGGTGTGTTAATTTGTTTACTCTGCACAGCTCACTAGACAAGGATCGAAAGTTGATGAGTTGGTTTGGGTTTCTCACTTGTCTCCTCTGAATTAAGAGTTTTAATATTTTCAATTGATACAGAACCATTTGTCACTTTTCTTAAATATTAATGATCAACTTACCTTGTGAATTAAGTAAAAAAAAAGTGTGTGTTAATCATCTCAAAATTCGTTAAGTGTTATTCAAGAAGATCCTAACCGCACTTTTTAATATATTGGTGTGAAATAAAAGTTTTGAAAATATTGAAAATTTAAGAAAATACTAACCTCAAATCCAATCGAAGCCCCTTTAAATACTATTAAATAATTTTTAAGGATCAGAAAACAAACAATATTATTAGTACATGAATTTGTATCTCTTATTTATAGTTCAAGAAAGATTGTCCAATTTCTCGGTACATCTATTAAACCAATTTAATTATGACAACTCATTATTGAATCAACAGCATAACACTAGATACTTCCTGTTCAATTTAGCCAGGAAGACAAATATCGATTTTTACGTCTCCTCTTCCAATTTGTCATACTTTAGTTGACTTTGTTTTTGCAGAACCTGGGGACTTTTGATCAGTGATTCCCTTCTAAATCCTTTTTCTGTTTCTCGTTATGTAACGGACAATGCCATTGACATATAATGAAACATTTATTATTTGTTTAATTTTCACAGAGGAGTTTGACTTTTTTAAGGTCTTCCGTTTCCAACGGAAGACCTTCTACTGATTCTGATGATTAAGATTATTCTTATTATTCTTTTTTTTTTCCTTTTCCTATATTTATCCTCATATTTCACTCATTTCTCAATGGATTTTGCTCAAATTTTCAGAGTTTATAGACGTTACTAAACTCTATCAGAATGTTATCTAAAATTTCAAAAAGTCACTTCCGGTTTTGAGTTATTTCCCTTTAAACAAAAATTTATAGGCTTTCGTTTCCAGACAAATGCTCAGAGACGGCTAAAGCTGGAGCAGAAATTTTATTGATTTTAGATAATACAAGGATTGAAGTTGTGCATGGCGGTTTTTGTTTTTCGATTTCTCTATTCAAAATGGTGCTATAGGGGTCAAAAATTAGAACGCCTAAAAGAGCGAAAATTTACACATATTTTGCTTTTTATCTTCTAAACTAAAACTATTTTGTTAAAATATATAGAACAAAATTTGTGCAGAATTACAAGATCTTTCAAATGATATCTCGAAAAAAGGACTGACCCCTAAATTAAGGGATCTAGAGGGGCCAAAAGTTTTTTCCAGATATCTCAAAAAGTATTGAGAATTTGTAATACATCCAAGAAGCAAAGTTGTTCAAAATGTCAAGCTTAATCTATTGAAGTCGTCAAAATACGTCACTTCCGGTCAAACCGGAAGTATTCGGTAAACGGGTATTTTTGCCGTTCTTGACAGGTTTTTGGGTAACATATGTCACTGGAAGCATAAAACTTCATTTTCCGTCCAAATGTGACATCACTTCCGGTCAAACCGGAAGTATTCAAAAATAGTTTATTTTTTGAAGTTTTGATGCAAAATTGAAATTATAAAGTGACTGGAGAATTAAGCTCATTGCTTTCTTTTGTTGACTTTCACTTCCGGTCAAAAGAGCTTTTCGAAAGACCTATGTTTTTTTTCGTTGCTTTGCAACGAGCTTTGCTCTAGTTTTTATATATACATTTCGACAAAACCACGACGAGTATGGAAAATTTGCAAAGTACTTCGAAAAATACTCATCTTTAAGATGTCAATGTGAAAATTTCAAATAAATAATTTCAAAGAAAGCTGGATAAGTTTAATATGTAAATACCTATTTGAAAGTCTCATTTATACATGAGGTCCAATTTAAAACATCGACTTTAAAACTTTAAGATTATGAGTTTAAAGAAAATGTACCTTTGACATGAGATTTTAAATACATATTAGGGCTATGTCTCGTTTTAAAGGTCGATAATGTTTATTTTATTGCAAAAAGAATGTGACCTTAATTTGTGCGAAAAAACCATGTGAGCTTAAAAAGTGCGTAAGCTGTATACTATGCGTTAAAAAAGTATTTCAGAAACAAGTGCCTGTGAACCAGATCCATTTAGAAGTTCATTGCACTGGAGAACTCGAAAAGGGCTTTTCCGCCTACACTTCATTGTCACAGGTGACGACGTAACAAACACCACAAAAATCAAACGATGTCTCTTTTTAAACCGTTTTGATAATAAATCGCTAGCATCTTGTAAAATATAAAATGCCAAATAATAAAGTATAAACATCCAGATTGTAATTTATTTCATTGGTTTAATTACTTTTATATATTTTTTTTTGTTTCATTCTTTGTAAAATTCCTTTAATTATTTTCTACACCTCTCTATAACAACTTAAGCAATATGCTTAAGAAAGGTAAAGACCATGCTTAACTTTAAGCATATACTGAGCATATACTAAGAGTTGAGAAATTTTATGCAACACGCTAAGCAGTATGCTAAGTAAAACTCCAATATGCTAAGCAGAAAAACAGTACTTTATTTATACAAAGTCCTTTTAAGAAAGTTTCTGCATACAGTCTCTTATACGAAATTTATATATTAATAAAAAATACTTCACAAGAAGATAACTTGTGATCTTAATTGTATCATGACCATTACTCCAGGTCTTTTGGGCAAGTTTAAGGTCAATGGGAGGAAAATAAAATTGTTACCTTTTCATAGAAATATTGGATATTATGATACATGTATTAGAAAAGTTGCTGATAAGTATAATTATTTTGTTAGCTCGCTCGCAACACTCCAGTTAGTTTTAGATTGAGAGACTACAATGGCAGATCAATTGAATATTGGAAAAGGTTATTTGAAAGAATTGTAAACCACCATTTGATGGACTTATCATAACCACATTTCACACATAAAAAAATTCCAGGTTAAGACTAGTAGCATGCACAAATGTATGTTAAACATGCACAATAACCCAAATACTGTACAGAACGTGTTGAAAAAGGAATTATGAAAGAGTTTCAGTAGAGAACAGATTCTAAAGGTCGGAGAGGAGAAGATTTGTGAGTAAAAGGGAGATCGTGTATTGGAAAGATTGGTTAAGAAAAATCGGCAATAGACTTTGTCAGATTTAACCAGCAGTTTTAATAAATCTGTAACTCAGCAAGTTTCCAGGACGACATTTCGACGAAGGTTAAAGAAGCAATGATTCCAGCAATCCTGTGTTTCCTAGAAAATTACAATTTCCAAAATTAATCTCCGTTTTCGATTTTCCGAAATTGGCCTGAACAGTTGAACAAAGCTAGTCATGAGTTATTTTCAGTCATGAAATAAAAGTTGTTTCATTCGGGGACAGGAAATTCTATGTCTGGAAAAAAAAACCCGGTGAACTCTTTCAGCCAGCATGTCTCGGTATGTATAATGTACAGTTATTTCGCCCCCTACTCTGGTATATCAACCATGTTTTTGGGGCTGTTTGGTTTACCATGTTCAAAACTTAAACAGAAGTCCAGTGAAATGTTAATTCTGAAAGAATATCTCTGTTTTTGGATGACAATTTGGGGCCCATTGTTGGTCCAGAATTCGTGAAAGTCCGTGGATGTTACAAGAAGACAACTGCCCTGTTCACATATCTCGACATACCGTTGCTTACAAAGAAGAAAATAATGTTCCTACCCTTACCTGGTCAAATCAATTGCAAGATAGTAACATCATAGAAAATGTATTGAGAACTATCAACGTTAGACTAGAACACCGGTAATTTGACATCAAGAATCAGCAAGGCTTTATTCCAGTCGTGAATGTCGATATACCCAGAGACAATAAAAACTTTAACATGTCTTTTCCGACGAAACTGTGGTATATAACGAAATATTAATAAAATAAGACATATTCCATTTCATTCTTTTAAAAAAATAACGAACGAAACCTCAGGTGTCAATATATTTTATTGAAACAGCCGCCATATTGCGTACTTTATTACGGCAGTATTGTATATTAATTTCATTTGATAATCGTAGTCTCATTGTTAATCCTGAAACAAATAAAAAATTAAAGTACAATAAATTCAAACAGTCACTAAGGTATTCATACGCAAGTTTTTGAAGCAGTGAGCTAATTTCCTGCAAATTTCAAATATTTTGTAAGCATGATGATATACTATCGAGAGAAAGAGAACATTTTTATATTCTTGTGAGTTTCTTTGACATTCGAATTGTTCACTATTATGTTTAATTATGGGTAAATAGTTCTCGTGAAAGTTCGATAAAAAAGAAACCACTGCAAAATGGTCTCCACATTTCTCTTCTTTTTCTTTGTATTGAATGTTGTTAGGTCACCTGAGTCACTCAGGTGACCTATTACTATCCGTTTTCGTGCGTCGTGCGCCGTCCGTCGTGTGATAACATTTGAACATTTTTAGCTTCTTCTCTGAAACCCCTAAACCAATTTCAACCAAATTTTGTATACAGCATCTATGAGTAAAGGGAAACAAAAATTTGGAATTTCATGGTCCCTGCCCCCCCCCCCCCCGGGGACTGAAGGATGGGACCAAAACCACTAAAATTAATGAAATTTTTAAAAATCTTCTTCTTCCTGGAAATCAAGCAGGCAAACTGTTAGCATGAATGTAATGTCTATTAAGTCCTCTGCCAAAATTGTGAAATTCATAGCCCCAGGGTCAGGGGTTCTAGTGCTAGGGCGGGGCTCTATTGATTGTATAGTGAAAATGCATTATTTCTTCGAAATTCTTCTTCTCTGCGCCTGGATATTAAATAAACTAACTAAGTACATAGTTATGATGAGCAAGAGTGTCTATTCCAAAATTGTGAATTTTATGGCCCTAGGTCCAGGGGTTCTGGTGTTAGGGTTGGGCTCTATTGATTATATAGTGAAAATGCATTAATTTTTCAAAAAATTCTTTTCTCCTCCTGGGTATTAAATAAACTAACAAAGTACATGGGTATGATGAGCAAGAGTGTCTCTTCCAAAATAGTGAAATTCATGGCCCCAGGGTCAGGGGTTCTAGTGCTAGGGCGGGGCTCTATTGATTATATAGTGAAAATGCATTATTTCTTAACTAAGAACATAATTATGATGAGCAAGAGTGTCTCTTCCAAAATAGAGAATTATGAATTTTATGGTTCCAGGGTCAGGGGTTCTGGTGTTAGGGCGGGGCTCTATTTATTATATAGTGAAAATGATTTAAATCTTCAAAAATCTTCTCTACTCCTGGGTATTAAATAAACTTACAAAGTACATAGGTATGATGAGCAAGAGTGTCTCTTCCAAAATTGTGAAATTCATGGCCCCAGAGTCAGGGGTTCTAGTGCTAGGTTGGGACTCTATTGATTATACAGTGGAATTGCATTATTTCTTAACTAAGAACATAATTATGGTGAGCAAGAGTGTCTCTTCCAAAATAGAGAATTTTATGAATTTTATGGATCTAGGTCCAGGGGTTCTGGTGTTAGGGTGGGGCTCTATTGATTATGTAGTGAAAATGGATTAATTCTTCAAAAATCTTCTCTGATCCTGGGTATTAAATAAACTTACAAAGTACATAGGTATGATGAGCAAGAGTGTCTCTTCCAAAATTGTGAAATTCATGGCCCCAGAGTCAGGGGTTCTAGTGCTAGGTTGGGACTCTATTGATTATACAGTGGAATTGCATTATTTCTTAACTAAGAACATAATTATGGTGAGCAAGAGTGTCTCTTCCAAAATAGAGAATTTTATGGACCTAGGTCCAGGGGTTCTGGTGTTAGGGTTGGGCTCTATTGGTTATATAGTGAAAATGTATAAATTCTTAAAAAATGTTCTTCTCTCCTCCTGGGTATTAAATAAACTAACAAAGTACATGGGTATGATGAGCAAGAGTGTCTCTTCCAAAATTGTGAAATTCATGGCCCTAGGTCCAGGGGTTCTGGTGTTAGGGTTGGGCTCTATTGATTATATAGTGAAAATGCATTATTTCTTTAAAAATCTTCTTCTCTGCTTCTGGGTATTAAGTAAACTAACTAAGAACATAGTTATGATGAGCAAGAGTGCCTCTTCCAAAACTGTGAATTTTATGGTCCTAGGGCCAGGGGTTTTGGTGTTAGGGTGGGGCTCTATTGATTATATAGTGAAAATGCATCATTTCTTTTAAAATCTTCTTCTCTGCTCCTGGGTATTAAATAAACTAACTAAGTACATAGTTATAATGAGCAAGAGTGTCTCTTTTAAAATTGTGAATTCATGGCCCTAGGTCCTTTGGGTTCTAGTGTTAGGGTAGGGCTCTATTGATTATATACTGAATTGCATTAATTCTTCAAAAATCTTCTTCTCTGCTCCTAGGTATTAAATAAACAAACAAAGTACACAGTTATGATGAGCAAGAGTGTCTCTTTCAATATTGTGAATTTTACGGCCCCAGGGTCAGGGGTTTTAGTGCTAGGGCGGGGCTCTATTGATTATATAGTGAAAATACAAAATTCCTTTGACAATCTTCTTCACTGCTCCTGGGTATTAAATAAACTAACTAAGTACATGGGTATGATGAGGAAGAATGTCTCTTCCAAAATTGTGAAATTCATGGCCCCATTGTCAGGGGTTCTAGTGCTAGGGCGGGGGTCTACTGATTATATAGTGAAAATGCATTATTTCTTCAAAAATCTTCTTCTCTGCTCCTGGGTATTAAATAAACTAACTTAGTACATAGTTATGATGAGCAAGAGAGCTTCTTCCAAAATTCTGAATTTTATTGGCCCAAGGTCAGGGGTTCTAGTGCTAGGGCGGGGTTATATAGATTATATAGTAAAAATGCATTATTTCTTTAGAATATTTCTTCTCTGCTCCTGGGTATTAAATAAACTAAATAAGTACATAGTTATGATGAGCAAAAGTGCCTCTTTCAAAATTGTGAGTTTTATAGCCCCAGTGTCATTGGTTCTGGTGTCAGGACGGGGCTCTATTGATTATATAGTGAAAATGCATTAATTCTTTAAAAATCTTCTTCTCTGCTCCTGTGTATCAAATAAACTAACTATTACTAAGTACATAGTTATGATGAGCAAGAATGTCTCTTCCAAAATTGTGAATTTTATGACCCAAGAGCCAAGTGTTCTGATGTTAGGGGCTCTATTGATGATAATGTGAAAATGCATTTATTCTTTGAAAATCTTTTTCTCTGCTCCTGGGTATTAGATAAACTAACTAAGTACATAATTATGATGAGCAAGAGTGTCTCTTTCAAAATTTGAGTTTTATAGCCCCCGTGTCATTGGTTCTGGTGTAAGGACGGGGCTCTATTGATTATATAGTGAAAATGCATAATTTCTTTGAAAATCTTCTTCTCTGCTCCTGGGTATTAAATAAACTAACTAAGTACATAGTTATGATGAGCAAGAATGTCTCTTCCAAAATTGTGAAATTCATGGCCCCATTGTCAGGGGTTCTAGTGCTAGGGCGGGGGTCTATTGATTATATAGTGAAAATGTTTTAATTCTTCAAAAATCTTCTTCTCTGCTCCTGGGTATTAAATAAACTAACTTAGTACATAGTTATAAAAAGCAAGAGTGCTTCTTCCAAAATTCTGAATTTTATTGGCCCAGGGTCAGGGGTACTAATGCTAGGGCGGGGTTATATAGATTATTTAGTGAAAATGCATTATTTATTTAAAAAAATTCTTCTCTGCTCCTGGGTATTAAATAAACTAACTAAGTACATAGTTATGATGAGCAAGAGTGCCTCTTTCAAAATTGTGAGTTTTATAGCCCCAGTGGCATTGGTTCTAGTGTCAGGACGGGGCTCTATTGATTATATAGTGAAAATGCATTAATTCTTCAAAAATCTTCTTCTCTGCTCCTGTGTATCAAATAAACTGATTAAGTACATAGTTATGATGAGCAAGAGTGCTTCTTCCAAAATTGTGAATTTTATGGCCCCAGGGTCAAGTGTTCTGATGTTAGGGCGGGGCTCTATTGATGATATGGTGAAAATGCATTAATTCTTTGAAAATCTTCTCTGCTCCTGGGTATTAAATAAACTAACTAAGCACATAGTTATGATGAGCAAGAGTGTCTCTTTTCCAAAATTGTGAAATTCATACCCCCAGGATCAGGGGTTCTAGTGCTAGGGCAAGCTCTATTGATTATATAGTTAAAATGCATTATTCCTTTGAAAATCGTCTTCTCTGCTCTTGGGTTTTAAATAAACTTACTAAGTATATAGTTATGCTTAGTGGCTCTTCCAAAATTGTGAATTTTATGGCCCGAGGGTTGGGGGTTCTGGTATTAGGGTGGGGCTATATAGGTTGTATAGCGAAAATGCATAAATTCTTCAAAAATCTTCTCCTCTGGGTATTAAATAAACTAATTAAGGACAAAGTTATGATTAGCAAGAGTGCCTTTTCCACAATTGTGAATTTCATGGCCCCTGTGTCAGAGCTTTTGCCATTTGGTGTAAGGTGGGGGGGCTCTTTTGATTATAGAGTAAAAATACATTAATTCTATGAAAATATTTTTCTTTGCTCCTGGGTATTATGCTAATGATCCAAGTATATATATTTATGATGAAAAAATGTGCATCTAGCAAAATGGTTAATTTCATGCCGCCCCCTGGGTCAGATGTATCGGAGGGGGGAGGTTTACATAATCTGAAAATAAATTAATGCTTTGAAATCTGCTCTTTGGTATTAATCAACCATTCATGATGAAAAAAAATTATGAAAAAATTTCCAAAATTTTGAAATATGTGGCTCCAGGGTCAGTGGTTCCTTTGGGGTGGGGTGCACAAGTGGTTATAAAGTGGAAGTGCATACTCTCTTTGTTAGCCTGATCTACCTCTGGGTATTAAGTACATATGTAAATAGCATAAGCATGCAAAGTTTATAATTATGATAAGAAATGGTGTCTCTTTCATAATTGTGAATTTCATGGCCTCTGGTTTAAAACACGAACCAAATTCAATTGTTTGAAAGTTGTTACATGATACTCAGGTGACCTATAAGGCCCCGTGGACCTCTTCTTTTATAGTTAGGACTTGATTATACTTACTCTTTGACAGATGTAATTATCAACTTTATCCTTGCGATATCGTGGTGAATGACATTGGTCTTTGCGTGGTGGATGACAATGGTCTTTGCGTGGTAGATGACATTGGTCTTTGCGTGGTGGATGACAATGGTCTTTGCGTGGTGGATGACAATGGTCTTTGCGTGGTGGATGACAATGGTCTTTGCGTTGTCCCGGTGAATAACTCTGAAAAAGATGACCAAGGCTCTGAATAAAGTTTACGTCGTTTATTGATTTTATTACATAAAATCATTGGTTTTATGTAATGTGATCACTAAACACCTTAACTCTAATGTATTGTTGCACAGTGCAAAGGCTTATCGTTTTATTACTTATGTACTTACATGTCACATTATATCTTGACTTTTTGCTAAAAACTCATCAATAATATAAGGCTATTAAACTTATATTGGTGAATATTGGCACAAGTTGGCTGTAAAAATGGACGAGCTTTCACAATATGTGCCAATATTTACCAAAATAAGTTCTATAACTCTTTTGTTATATAGCTAAAACATATCCTAATAATTAGGTCTTTCCACCTTTCTGTGGAAAGACCTATTGAAATTCTTCTGTTTATTATTATTCTTTTTAGGTCTTTCCACCTTTCTGTGGAAAGACCTATTGAAATTGTTCTGTTTATTATTATTATTATTATTATTTTTCCGCCGAATGGTTTTTTGTTTCTTAAGTTATCGAAAAGATTTATAGCTTATATGAATGTACTTCTTAAATGATTTTTTAGTTAAACCCTGCGTAAATGAACTTCGAACCCCTTCGAAGTTATTGCCCCTTTCGCAAGAAATGTTTGTTATCGCTACTTCTCCGAAACCATAAACCGCAGAGATTCCAAACCTTTATTAATGTTTACGACTGGTTTAGTAGACTCTCCAATCAAACATTGCGAAAGGATTCGTAAACTCTTATAATGAATTATTGCCCCTGAATGTTTGCAATGTTTACGAATATCAAGAACTTTTCCAAAACGACAAGGCGTAGAGACATGGGACCAACTGCAAAAGATTCATTGACCTTTGACCTTAAAATCTAGGTCAAGGTCAAAGGTCAAGGTCATTCAAAATATGTAAAATTAAGCTCTTTTTATAGCTCTTTTGTTCTTAACCAAATTCTCAACATCTTTGCATTTTTAGTATGTACTCTTAAAACCATTTTAGAGATTCCATGCTTGACCCCTAAGATTGAACCCTCGAAAAGTTAGTGCCCCTTTCAGTGTAAACCTTTGTTATCGCTACTCCTCCGTAACCGTAAACCGTAGAGGTACAAAACCTTCAACAATGTCTGCGACTAACTTTGTACACTTCTCATTCTATTAGTGCGAAAGAATTCGTAAACCATTTTAAGTAGTTATTGCCCCTGCCAGTTTATGATGTTTACGAAGAACTAAAAACTTCTTAACGACAAGTCGTAAAGACATGGGCCAAACTGCATGAGATCTTTTGACCTTGAAGAGTAGGTCAAGGTCAAAGGTCAAGGTCATTGAAAAACTAGAGAAATTGTCGATTAAAGCTTAAAATCCAAATGACCTTGACCTTTGACCTTGATATTTGACCTTGACCTTTAATCCCTTACTCAAAAAGTAATAAAGAAATATTCATTACCTTTATCTACATTCAGCTTCAAGTATTAATCTCAAGTTTATCTCTCTCTTTTCTTTCTTTTTTTTTTGATGACCTTGACCTTTGACCTTGATAAATGACCTTGACCTTTGACCTCCTATTGACCCAAAGGAAGTGTCCTGAGAGTTTTAAGGTGAGTCTCTGAAATATAATGAAATTCTAGTGAAAATCGGCAAAATCTGCATTTTTTTTTCTGTCTGAAATTTAGTTATTGCTGAGCATAAAAATTAATTAAAGCCCGTATTGGCTATTTCTGCAATTGTTGTTAATATCACTCGATTCTCCTGCTCTATTACGACATTTTAATGCCAAGTATTCTTGCGTTCTTTAGTGTATGGAATTTATTTCAATTTTATTTGGATTTAATATTAATGGAATGAATCATGATTTCATCTGAAATTTGATTTTTTCACCCCCTAGAATAACACAATCCCAAGAAATAGCGACTTTCAGCATAGTAAAAAGAAATACGTGTTTATTCCCTGTGTTTCCCATCTAGAATTATATGTTTGGAATTTTATTTATGCTACTTACATTGAATTCCATGCCTATTTCGGTCAGGAATGTTAAAACCCGAACCCGATTCTCTGTTTTCCTTTTCCATAATTACAAACTGCCTTGCATCTCTCGCTCATCTTTCTCACATGCTCTTAAATAATTTATAGCCATCCATTTCAAACATAAAACAACTCAAATCGGATATTTTCAAACATCTCTTTAATACATGTATCATGCACATATGATGCAGGTACACATGGGACATTTCACAACGTTTTCACTTACGCTTCCGTCTTGATGCGCAGATCAAATGCATGTTATTCATATTAATAGGTATATCATAATTTTAATCAGTCCCTACCTCTTACATCTTAACTTGAAAACAATCTCATTCAAGCTCATATATACACATAGCAGCGTGTTACAATGTTTTTTATGTGCTCTCTTTGCGTGATCAATGGATTCGTGCTTATCCCCGAGTCGACTCGTATAAACCAGGAAGTCTGTTCAGAATATATTTATACCAACTGCGAGCCCGATCTAAACTCCTAGTAGAGAAATGAGAATTTTGCTGTTTTATTTATTTTCTTGCTTTTTTCCTACTTTTTTCAGCCCAAATGATATTGAAACACTTAAAAAGGTGGAAAGACGTCTCATTGTTCTCTGAACAATTAGTTTACTAGTTATTCTTTTTTTTTATTATTTTTCCGCCGCATGTTTTTTTGTTTGAAGATATATCGAAAAGATTTATAGTTCATAGGAATGTACTCCGTAAAAGATGTTTGCAGTTGACCCTGCGTAAATGAACCTTAACCACTTTCGAAGTTATTGCCCCTTTCGCAAGAAATGCTTGTTATCGCTACTCCTCAGAAACCATAAACCGCAGAGGTATGAAACCTTCATGAATGTCATCGACTAATTTAGTGGACTCTTCAATCTATTCATTGCGAAAGTATTCGGTGACCCCTTCAATGAGTTATTGCCCCTGAAACTTTTTGAATTTTACAAATAATTAAAAATTTTCAAAACAAGAAGTCGTAGAGACATGGGACTACCTGCATAAGATTTATTGACCTTTGACCTTAAACTTCATGTTAAGGTCAAAGGTCAAGGTCATTCCAAAAATGAGAAAATAAGCTCTTTTTGTATCTCTTTTGTCTTTTAATATATACTTAATGTCTATGCATCATTAATATGTACTCTTAAAACTGTTTCAAAGATTTCATTCTTGTCCCCTAAAATTAAACCTTTTAAAAGTTATTGCCCCTTGTGCGAAAAACCTTGTTATCGCTACTCCTCCGAAACTGTACACCCTAGAGACACCAAACCTTTACTAATGTCTTAAGGGTCTTTAGACCTAACTTCATAATATAAGTGCAAAAGATTCTGATGACCCCTTATATGAGTTATTGCCCTTTAACTTCTTTATACTTACTATTAAACCTTGTATCTTGAAAACTATAAATGGTAGAAGCATGGGGTTAATTGCAATGTGACTCTTGACCTTTGACCTTGAATATTTTTTCAAGGTCAAAGGTCAAGGTCATTCCAAAAATGAGAAATTAAGCTCTTTTTATATATCTTTTGTCTTTTAACATATGCAATCAATCTTTGCATCATTAATATGTACTCTGCAATCTATTTCAAAGATTTCATTCTTGTTCCCCAAGATTGACCCTATCAAAAGTTATTGCCCCTTATGCGAAAAACATTCTTATCGCTACTACTTCAAAACCGTAGACCGTAGAGGCATGAAACCTTCACTAATGTCTTAGGGGTCTTTTGGCACACCTTCATTGTATAAGTACTAAAGGATCAAATGACCCCTTATATGAGTTATTGCCCTTTAACTTCTTTGCACTTAATATTTAAACTTATAACTATAGAACTAAAAGTCGTAGAGGCATGGGATCAATTGCATTGTGACCCTTGACCTTTGACCTTGAAGATCTGATCAAGGTCAAAGGTCAAGGTCATTTCACAAAAAAAAATTAATTTTCATTTTCTTTTTTTAAGCCATTTCCCTTAAAATTAAATTAGAGAGTGAAATATAAAACTAAAAAATTTAAAAAGGTGGAAAGACCTCTTATTGTTCTGTGAACAATAAGTCTCCTAGTTATTTTTTATTATTTTTCCGCCGTGTGATTTTGAGTTTCAAGATGTATCGAAAAGATTTTTAGTTCATAAGAATGTACTTCATAAAAGATTTTCGCAGTTGACCCTGCGTATATGAACTTTGATCCCTTTCGGAGTTATTACCCCTTTCGCAAGAAAGCTTGTTATCGCTACTCCTCCGAAACCATAAACCGTAGAGAAACGAAACCTTCACTATTGTCTTCGACTAATTTAGTAGACACTCCAATGATTCATTGCAAAAGTATTCATTGACCCGTTCAAAGAGTTATTGCCCCTGAAACTTTTTGAATTTTACAAATAATTAAAAATTTTCAAAACCAGAAGTCATAGAGATATAGGACCAACTGCATAAGATTCATTGACCTTTGACCTTAAAATTCATTTAAAGATCAAAGGTCAATGTCATTCCAAAAATGAGAAATTTAGCTCTTTTTGTATCTCTTTTGTCTTTCATCATATACTTTATGTGTATGCATCATTAATATGTACTTTTAAAATTATTTCAAAGATTTCATTCTTGTCCCTTTACATTAAACCTTTTTAAAGTTATAGCCCCTTTTTGCGAAAAACCTTGTTATCGCTACTCCTCTGAAACCATGAACCGTAGAGAAATGAAACCTTCTCTAATGTCTTCGACTAATTTAGTAGACACTCCAATGATTCATTGCAAAAGTATTCATTGACCCGTTCAAAGAGTTATTGCCCCTGAAACTTTTTGAATTTTACAAATAATTAAAAATTTTCAAAACGAGAAGTCGTAGAGACATGGGACCAACTGCATAAGATTCATTGACCTTTGACCTTCAAATTCATGTAAAGGTCAAGGTCATTCCAAAAATGAGAAATTTAGCATTTTTTATATCTCTTTTGTCTTTTAACATATACTTAATGTCTATGCATCATTAATATGTACTCGTAAAACTTTTTCAAAGATTTCACTCTTGTCCCCTTATATTAACCCTTTTAAAAGTTATTGCCCCTTGTGCGAAAAACCTTGTTATCGCTACTCCTCCGAAACTGTAGACTGTAGAGACACCAAACCTTCACTAATATCTTAAGGTTCTTAAGGCCTTACTTCACTGTATAAGTGCAAATGGATCTGATGACCCCTTATATGAGTTTTTGCCCTTTAAGTTCCTTGTACTTACTATTAAACCTTATAACTTGAAAACTTTAAGTAATAGAAGCATGGGGTCAACTGCATTGTGATCTTTGACCTTTGACCTTGAACATTTCAAGGTCAAAGGTCAAGGTCATTCATTTTTTTTTCATTTTTTCTATGCTTTAAGAGAGTTCTGGTTACTTTTTCATGGAATTTAATTTTTAGGAGTCAGGTATAAAACAAATTTAAAATTCAAAGAAGGTGGAAAGACCTCTTATTGTTCTGTGAACAATAAGTCTCCTAGTTTATTTTTTTTATTATTTTTCCGCCGCATGTTTTTTTGTTTGAAGATTTATCAAAAAGATTTATAGTCCATAAGAATGTACTCCTTGAAAGATTATTGCAGTTCACCCTGCGTAAATGAACCTTGACCCCTATCGAAGTTATTGCCCCTTTTGCAAGAAATGCTTGTTATCGCTACTCCTCTGAAACCGTAAACCGTAGAGGTATGAAACCTTCACCAATGTCTTCGACTAATTAAGTGGACTCTTCAATCTATTCATTGCGAAAGCATTCAGTGAACCCTTCAATGAGTTATTCCCCCTGAAACTTTTTGAATTTTACAAATAATTAAAAATTTTCAAAACGAGAAGTCGTAGAGACATGGGACTAACTGCATAAGATTCATTGACCTTTGATCTTAAAATTCATGTAAAGGTCAAAGGTCAAGGTCATTCCAAAAATGAGAAAATTAGCTCTTTTTGTATCTCTTTTGTCTTTCACAATATACTTAATGTCTATGCATCATTAATATGTATTCTTAAAACTGTTTCAAAGATTTCATTTTTGTCCCCTAAGAATAACCCTTTTATAAGTTATTGCCCCTTGTGCGAAAAACCTTGTTATCGCTACTCCTCCGAAACTGTAGACCCTAGAGACACCAAACCTTCACTAATGTCTTAAGGGTCTTTAGACCTAACTTCACTGTATAAGTGCAAAAGAATCTGATGACCCCTTATATGAGTTATTGCCCTTTAACTTCTTTGTACTTACTATTAAACCTTATAACATTAAAACTATAAGTCGTAGAAGCATGGGGTCAATTGCATTGTGACCCTTGACCTTTGACCTTGAATACTTTTCAAGGTCAAGGTCATTTCAATTTTTTTTTATTTTTAATTTTTGCTATCCTTTAAGACAATTTTGGTTTCTTATTCATGGAATTTAATTTTAAAACAAAATTGAAATTCAAAGAAGGTGGAAAGACCTCTTATTGTTCTTTGAACAATAAGTCTCCTAGTTTATAATAATTATTCCAACCAAAAAACTCAAATACTCGTATACGTTATACAAACACTCAGCATAAAAGAAAACTCAATATATAGAACACAAAAATTCTCTAGATTTTTGGTATTATTTTATTACAGACTATTTATTAGCTATATAATTAATTCTGATACCTAATCTTGTCCAGATAACCTTGAATGAAGATAATAGCAGGATCCATTAACATAAGATGTTGTTATATCTACAGTTTAGCAAGGTTAATATTTTGGAAAGTGGACAAATATAGCTCAGAAGAGCTAGATAATCAGATCAAGTCTATAACCTAACTCCCATTCTAGGACATCAGAATTTTATGTACACCTCCATTGTTTATCCCTGGTTTATTTTTACTTTGTCTTTTATAAGTAATTTATTTCCATTTACTTATTAAAATTTATTAAACGCCATAACCATTGTGACTTTGACCTTAAACGAAAATAGTTTTAAATGATTTATAAACCTCGGGTGGAGGCAAAGAGGACAAAAGAAATTGTGAACCCAACACGTGAATGATACCCTCATGTAAAAAAAGTACAATGTGATAACAAAAAAAAATAATAATAATAAACAATTTCGGTAGAAAAATCGGTCTCCATGTCCCGCAGTGGGATCCGTACAGGCGACATAAGTATCAAGGACAATCGCAATTTCTCGGGCCTTTCCGACTTTAGCGGAAAAACGACCTCGAATGTATATGGTAGACGCCATTATAACTCCCCCTTTTCACGATCTTCGAAATAAATGCATGGAGACCTTTCATCTGTGGAATATGGGGTTCAACTTTATTCAATGTATTGATATTACCTAAAATATACCATAGAAGGAACTTCTATCTCCGTCTATCCTATATTTGAATAAACAGGAAGATGTATAAATTTTTAACATCCGGTGATGTAAATACATTCGAGGTTGTTTTTCCGACCTCTGACGGAAAGACCCGAGATGATGCGATTGTATCAAGGACTCAAGAACAACCGCACGAACCACTGCGGAATGTGGGCGACTTCTGCAGTACTAGTATATAAAATAATAAACACTTATATATAAATTACCGCAATTCTCCCCTTTGTAACCTTCCATACAGTTACATTTGTAACCACGTGCACTGGTCATATCTGCCTCACACGTTCCCTTCTGACAATCATGTTTTTCGCATACTTGGACTACAGAAACAAAACTTATGTTTAAAAGATTCATTGTTTTATCTCTCTCGTAAGACCTCATGATTTACAAACATTGAATATATAAGAGAATGTAGCTTATACGTTAAGATAAATTACCGTCACAATTATCCCCTTTGTAACCTTCCATACAGTTAATTTGTAACCACGTGCATTTGTCTTATCTGCCTCACACGTTCCCTTCTGACAATCATGTATTTTGCATACATGAACTACAGAAACAAAAGGCTTTATTTAAAAAGATTCATTGTTATATCTCTTTCATAAGACCTCATGATTCACGAACATTGAATATATGAGAGATAAAGCATATTACGTTTTATGATCTAAGTCGAGGTTTGAAATCAACTTCTTTTAGTATTTTCAGCATTTAGATGATATTACTTTGTCTATTTTTATAAGTGCACAATAATAATATTAAAAGAAAAATGCCTTATCGTATTTTTAAAACACAAGATGCCTTACACTTATATACTATCCCATAATACCCCTCAGGACAGGTACATGTAAACTTAGGCCCCCTTGGTGTCTTGGATTTTCTCCTCGAAGTTTCGGATGTTTCTAAGCGTGTATAGGTCCCACCATGTTGGCATGGGTTAGGATTGTGGTCAGTGTCTAAAACAATACACA
>NW_026930045.1:0-10972 GCF_032062105.1 Saccostrea cuccullata
AGTCTGACGCCTTGTTGTTAAAATTGTTTTGCGCAGTGTATTTTTATCCTTGTATGTGTTTTCCTACTTGATGATATTGTCAATCTACAGAAAACAAAACCAGAAATAAACGATCTCCAGTCCTTGTCGGCTTCTGAATAATCCACGATAAATTTGGTCTTCAGTAGGAAGATGTCCTTATAACCGGGCCACACTTTTTCTCTTACTGGCCATCGTTTTCACGTGATCATGTGCTTTGGGAATTAGAAATATTACAGATGGAATTGGTTGTATTAGGTATTACATTAATCACAATCTTTATAAACCCAATTTTGTACATCTGGAGGTTTGAAAGTGCAGATTCAACTTTCTTGATGCTTTGTATATGTAATAAAGAAGACACGAATCTTTTGAAGGAGAGGAATATTTTATACCAGCCGTTTTTGGAGGTTCAGCCTAAGGAAAAATCGAAAAAACACTTGTAGTATCTACACACTTTGTGAGCCTTGCTTCTTAGTGAATGTTTTTAAACACACTTTCCATGTTTTAAATGAAATTTGTCATTTCAACAACCATTTGATTCATTCATACACGATATGATTAAATAGAACTTTGATAATGTTTTATATAGACAGATGGCAAGGCATTTATATCCTCTAATTAAAATATAATATATGCATTAACTTCCAATAGAACACTTTTTGCCATGTAATGATTTTGTTGATATTAGTTATTAGTGTAACTTTTTATGCCTTTCCAAAATTTTTTTTTTCTGCCTATTAATAATTTTTCTGCATCTAAAATTTTAAGAATATATAAAATTTGCATGAGTAACAACTATAACGAATTACAGATAGAGCATTTGAATATATTGCCTATTTAGTTCATCTTTTCAAATGGTTTGTTATTTTTATCGCATAAAAGTTTTAAATATATACACTGTATACTAACATTTTTGCAACTTCGCAAAAAAGAAATATATTTAACGCTAAATTGTTTTAAAAGATAACGAAAAAAAATGAACTATCAAGAAGACATCAAGTATTAGCAGCAGTTTTTGGTAGAATTAGTTTTTTTCCTTCAACATTCTATTTTTTGAATCCTAAAAATAACGTTTACTATTTTTAGTAAAACCTTGAAAATATAATTCCTTGTTTCACTTAAATAAAATATCTTATATATAATATATATATATATATATATATATATATATATATATATAATATATATATATATATATATATATATATATATATATATATATATATATATATATATATATATATATATATATATATATATATATATATATATAAAACTAACAGTAATCATGTTTAAAGTCCATGGGAACAAAACACAATATTGATGAGCAAATAAAGGCGTTCAAAAATCTCAGGATCATGTGGCAAAGAAGACTAAACATCCCTTGTCGACTGGTCACGCCGTGATCAGGTAGATAGGGAAGTACAAGGACAACTCAGAACCAAAATAATGGCCTAAGAATTTGTATGATAAACACCAGTCATCATTTGATAGATTGTATTTTCTGACAAGGTCGTTGTGTCGACCATAGAAATTGCTAAAAGTTGACTTTATACGAGATACTAGTAGTTCAAAGCCTTGTATCACCAAGGTATTTGTAGACAGTTTAACATGTTTTAGAATTTTTTCTTGCTGTTTTATCACTTTAACTGAGAGACATAATTCCGTATGCAGGTTATAATGTAAAATGCTACAAACATGTAAATAATAGAAGTTGAGGATAAAAAAATTTGCCATAACTTTTACCGTAAGGTCTTATTATACTTTGCCATCAATGTCTTTTTCTTATGAAGCATTTTAGCTCAAATTCTTTAAATAATTTAAAACTAGTCTAAAAAGCAATGTGGTATGAAACATATTTGTCAAACAAAATACTACCCATAAATAAGTTGTTTTTATTGTGTGACAGATTAGGTTTATTTACGTTTTCATAATTATTTCATTTCGATCCCGATGTAAATTGTCCACGTTTTATTTGGAAACGCCCACTTTTATCTTTCGGCCAATAAGGTTTTTGACAGTTTCTTTTGTTCCTTTTTCATATATAAAGCTAAGCAACTATTAGATCAGGAAGGGAGACAGCTGGCTTCACTAGTTACACTCTTCATATACTGGATTCGTCCCTTGTTCGTCTGTCTTAATTGAATTATATTACTTTAGGTTAGACTATATTTGGGTTAAGTTAGGCTATATTTGGGTTGGGGAAAAAAGGTTTTCATATTGTGTACTATTAACTGTGAGACTGGTAATGAATTGTAAAGTCTTGTTAATCTTATTTTCTTTTATAGGTCATTACAATTTACAAATATTTCCAAGGTATAATCTAATGTAGATGTCTTATATTCAGAAAGTCGTCTAAAACAAATATAAACACAACGCGAAGTACAGGTATATGAACACCCAAACCCGCTACAATTGTAGCGACAAGTAGAACTTGCGAAAATTGATAAAATACAAATATGTGAACCAGGATTAGAAAGTGAATAATAAGCTGATAATATACCGATAATATGAAACAAAATATGAACTAAATATAAAACTGATAATTGTAAATGTTGCAGTGTTTTGAAACAGCTTCACCAACATTATTGTGTAATTATCACAACAACAAACCGATTGCTGGGGAATAATTGTATAAACGTTTGTTTAGTGGTATAAATGAGGTTTAATAAATTTTTGTTCATATATAACCTCATTATTTTCGAGACAAATATTTACCTATTCCCACATAAAATTCCTCCTTTCATATCTGACTTTATTCAAGAAAACGTTTCGATTGTTCACCCAGTGTAGAATACTCAAAGGATTTGTTCATGTTCACCATTGTTAATGGTTCACCTCGCTTTCCATTTTTTTCTCGAATTGATCATACCTTATCAATCAATAGATTCATATTATAATTTTCCGAAGATGATTTGAAACTTTGCAAAGTCGAGGATTTATATATCCTGTCGTCTTTCAAGGAAGCAATGGACGTTCAACCATAATCTCTAACTGCGAATTATCAGGTAAGATAATAAGAGCATGACAAGAAGTGTTTTTGATTACTAACATATAAAATATCAAAACCTATCATTTTAACTTAGGTCTATCATCCTACAGTTATTAACGACCTTCCTTTAGAATTTTATCATATACCACAGTCAACTGAGATAGATTGATAAGATATAATTATTCTTTATCATGTTATTTTTGTTAATTTTTAAATGGATTTCACCTTAATAAGAAAGTTAAGTTGTTCTTTTCCAAACCAAACTGTTGGTACATTGGGTTCACATTCACACTCATTAGAAGGAATGTCCGTTGCTTTTAAAAAAAAAAAACTTTATATTAAAAATTATTTTAAAGAATGAAGCTTATTTCAACTTTTAAATTATACGATATAACATACCAGTAACCGGGACAGTTTACGCTTTACACGCTTTATAAACCGCGGTCATAGGTCTTATAAAAATAAACCTATCTCGGCACTAGGGCCATTGGGCAGTGGGGGTTTTTTATCGGCAAACGCCTACCGTGACACGGGACCTATCCGAAAGACCCGTGACTTTCACTTCTAGTGCCGAGTCTTGGCAAGGAACAATTCAATTAAATTCACTTTATTAAGTAAGACATACATCTTATTGATACAATATAAATTTATAACATGTAAACAGTAAAGCATAGCGAGGGTTTTTTTAACAGTCAGCATAGTTATTATGCAATCAATATCATGATGATGGAGATTACAAACCATTATTAATTTGTTTATAAGGCAATATGACATTCATCACGTAAGTTAAAGGCATGGAAAAAAATTTTTCCCAAAATTCAAGGTCCTTAACATTATGTGCACATAACAACTGTATAATTTAAACATAGATGGTTTTTCCCAGTAGTATTTTCTAAAAATTTTTTACCGTAAACCCTTGTATCTGGCACTTTAAAACAAAATGGAATTCATCTTCTTTTTGGTTTTCCAGTTATTTCTTTTATTTCAAAGCTAAATTATGTGAAACAGTTTATCTTACTAATTTGCTTTTTATAAATGGAGGGAAAGGTTTCACCAAATAATATTGCAGTGTGAAGTGATAATGTTTTTAAATAACTACATCTAGATGAACTATTGATATCAGCAAGGAGATTTTTATAGTTGTAATAATTCTTTGCTTTATAATTGGGAAATGGTTTTATTAATTCTTTTTGGTCAGTCCACAAATCCAGCCCAATTTCAATAATTTATTTTAAATTAAAACCCCAATTCTTAATCTTGTTTTTTGGGTTTTCAACCTTAAATTTTTCCATAACATGATCTCAAAAACATTTCTTTTTTGTAAATTTTGAACCAAAAATTTTAAAAATTAAAAAGTCGTATAATCTTCATAGGCAGTCTACCTGTTTCAAAATATATCATAGAAGTATTTTTTTTTTAACATATAAAAAACCAATGAATTCTAAATGTATCTTCTCAATATCACATGCATTATGGGTTCCCCCAAAATTCCAGCCATAGTTAGTATGCTACTAACATATGTATCAAAAAGTGAGAAAAGTTTCAGTATTTAAACTCAATTGACTAACCTTAATTTTAGACAGAACATTGCTTTTCTACCTTGACAAGCCAATTGTTTTTGAGTTACATTAAAATTTCCATTGTATTTAATAAAACACCAAGGTACATAAATTTGTCTACAACTTCTATTTGTTCATTATGTATATGCCACTTCTCATTATCATGCACTTTCCCCCCATTTCTAAAAACAACAATTTTAGTTTTATCAACATTAATGGTCATCCCATTTTAAGCATAATATACAAAAATTCAACATTTGTTGTATTCTTTACAGTTAGCAAAAACAAACCATGTATTGCATACATCAAGGTAAAAAAATTAATTCTTGCAGTTAAAGGGGGAAAATTACCGTTTTTTATGAACTCAATTTCAAAATCATTTACATACAAGAAAAAAAGGGTAGGTGACAGAACTTCTCCTTGTAACAACCCTAGGGAATTTTCAAAGACCCTGAAAAACTTTTATTTTACACAGGATTTTATATTCTCATACATAGCACGTATAACTTTGTAATTTTCCCTTTTAAATTTCCCTACATACTAGTTTTTCCCCAAAACTTAAAACGTTCTACAGTGTCGAATGCTTTTTTAAAATCTATAAAGCAGCAATATAATCTTTTTTCTTTGTAAAGCGTACTAATAATTTACAAACTAAAAATTCTTCCTGCCCCCCCCTTGGGTTGGGAAACCAATTGAGCATCTGTAATAATATCATTAGTCTTAGACCATTCAATGAGTTTTTTAGAATCGAAGTAAAAAGTTTGCAAAAACAACTAATTAAGCTGATGCCCCTATAATTATTTTTATTAGCCTATCACCTTTTTAATCCCAAAAATTTTCCGATTTTCCCCTTTTTGGGAAAAAAACCTATAAAAATTTATTAAAAAGATTATGTACAATAAAAAAGACATTGTTTTAAAATTTAATGATCATTGATCAACAAGTCGTTCATGAGATTTGTCTTTCTTTTGCTTAGATATGGCTTCTGTATTTTTTTTTGGATATTTCAGGTAACTCTTCAAAACACACAAATTATCATCGTTCACAGTCTCTTAGTCTCCGTTTTGGGGTTTTATGCTGGGCCCTTAAGTGGTCATAGAATATACTGGGATCGACATTTGGTTGACAATTATTGCCTACTAGTATGTTTACGTCTTAGGTTGGAAAAAAAACAAGGGGATATTTGTAAATCGTTTTAGATTGGAAGCTTTTAAAAGGTAACATAGTTCTAGATTTTTTTGGAAAATAATATTTATTTGATATATTTTGAAACTTTACCCCCCATTAATAAAAAAATTCAACTTACATTTAAATTTTTTTTTTAAGTTTTGATTGTGTAAAAATTATAACTAAATTCAATTTTTATTAAAATTTTAGAAAAAAGAGAAAAATTTTTTATACGCCACCATTCCGCTAAAGATATAGTCCCTGCTAGTTTATTTAAAAAAAAATTAAAGGATTTTTAGATAATATTTTTAAAAAAACCCTTATTTTTTATAGTTTAAAAGTGAATTGTTGTTCACTTAGGATACGAAAAAAAGAAAAAAATTGTGAAGTTTTTTTTTTTTTTTTTTTTTTTTTTGTTTTTTTTTTTTTTTTAACAAATTTCACCTCTTGTTTTGTTTGGGGTCACTTTTTTTGATCATACCTGGGGGTAATTGGAATATAATCAGCAGTATAAAATGTTGGAAAGACAAAAGTTTAATCGATAATATAAATTGAATTTATAAAAAAAATAAAGCAATATCATTTGGGTGTTTTAGTTAATTAAAGTGTAGCTTTATTGTGCATTATTCTCGCCTACAAGGGTTTAAATTTTCAATAGATTTCATAAAGAGAAATACACTGCATATAAATATACTACTTTAAATATAGTTTGCTACAATAATATAAATAATTTAATATGGTTATCTATAGTTTTCCAAGTATTCCAAGTTCATCTATATTAGAAGGAAGGTTTCCTGTGGTGGAGGTTATTCGTGATCGGGAGGCCCGATTTATTTGTTGAGGCGCCGCGTCATACTTAAGACGTAAACATTGGTAGTAATTGTTCCTTCGCCAAGCCTAGCATGAAGAAAATTTCGGGTCTTTCGGATATGACCTTAAAAACGTAGGTCCCGTGTTACGGTAGGCGTTGACAAAAAAAGAACCCGCACTGCTAATGGCCCTGATGCCGGTTGGTCTAAATTTGAAGCCCTTCACCGGTATACGGTACGTTCCATATGATTAAAATTCTCGAGAGGGACGTTAACCAATATATAGGAAGCCCATTTGGACCTATCAAAAAATATTTTGAATTCGTTATAACGATTTTTAGAATTCGTTATAACGTTTTAATTTGTTATAACAGATTTTTAAATTCTTTATAACGAATTTAATTTGTTAAAACAGATTTATTGAATTCGTTATAATAAATTTTAATTTGTTATAACAGATTCATTGAAAAACAATCAATTTTGTTTTCAGATTTATTAATTGTTATACAATTTAATCTGTTATTACAGATTTTTTGAATTCGTTATAACCAAATTCTTGAATTTTATAACAAATTAAATTTTATAACGAATTCTAAAAATTTTATAACGGATTCAAAAATTTTTTTTGATAGGTCCAAAGGGTTTCCGTAAATATACAATCAATCAATCTATGATAAATTCTAACTATAGAAAATATATTAATTTTACTAAATTTTAATTTTTTATTTAATTTTTTATTTACTAAACTAACAGTATACCACATTGAACCCGTAGTTAATTTTAACAAAGGGATGTTAATTTTACCGTATTGCAATATCAACCTGTGTTGACATAATATACTTACATATGTAATCATTTATACTTTTACATGTTAATGTATTGTCCTTTTTATAATATTAAGTTAATAAGGGGGTTTAATCTTAAAAACATCAAAGTTTTGATATGTTTTTTTTAAATAATGTAATTAAGTAATCATAAACCCAAAATAGAACGATGCCAACAATTAACTTAAAGTGCTCATCATTTGATGACAAAATTGCTAATAAGGTGAAACTTTCACTAAAACAGAAATATTTATTAAAATTAAACACTTAGTACAAAAAACACAAATATATAATATTTTATTTAGCTTTGATTTATTTTTTTTAAATACTATGTTATTCATGTTATTTTTTATCTCGTGACTTTTCGCCTGTTT
Source organism: Saccostrea cuccullata (assembly GCF_032062105.1). Classification (NCBI taxonomy): domain Eukaryota; kingdom Metazoa; phylum Mollusca; class Bivalvia; order Ostreida; family Ostreidae; genus Saccostrea; species Saccostrea cuccullata. The sequence goes on from NW_026930045.1 coordinate 7,747, forward strand.
TTCTATCATTTCTAAAAGAAAAGGAACAACAGCTTAAATATCTCCCTAGGACTATTTGCTTGTGAAGCTTTAGTAAAGAAATTGATGGGTATATTGTAAGAGTAATTGTGAAACAAATGTTCATAATACATATGTATAATTGATCTCCATATTAGGAATATGCGAAGACAAAAGGTGATGAAAAAACAAATTCCACAATAAATTAGATTTAACAAAAATCATAACTTTATATTAAATTGAGTATTTTTTTTTAAAGTTTTTCAGAGATTTGTTTAATAAAACTCGCTTGAGTTTTTTTTTGATTTCTATTTGCAAATCCCATTTCAAGATTTGATAGGGGAACCAAAAAGTTCTGTAAAATAATATTTAAAAATTTTTTTGTGAGGGAAAATTTTAAGTTTAATCTAAAATTGGTAAATGCGAATGAAAACTAAAATGTTTAATAATTTTATTTGAATGAAAAATTTTAACGGAACAGTGAAATTTGGGGAAAAAATTATTCAGGTAAGTGACGTATTCTTAAAACTTAAATTATGTTTCTCTCTATATGCTAGTATACTTCAAACAGTGTAATGTATAAAAAAAAATTTTAACTTACTAAATATAAAAACAAAACAGTATATCATTAGGCTTGCAAATTTGAAAATTTTTTTAAAAGTTTAATTGTTGCTATTTCTAGTATACATTAACTGCTATTTATTGAGAAATTGAGAACCTTTTTTGCTAATGGCGTTATTGTGCATTATAATAAATGTATGTGTATCATAATCGTAACCTTAATCTCCTTTTATTTCCCCCATAACTTAGCCATACTTGGTTTTTTTTATATTTGTGATTTATTTAGTGTAAAGAAACAAATATCATGTGATTATAATATAGTAAGTACATACTGTATACAGGGAAATTTTGCTCCCTTTTTATTTTCCCCCCTTTTCCCCCTACTCTCTTTTTAAAAAAAAAAATGAAATAATACAGCATAACTTCTTTAATAAAACTAGTTTGGGCTTTTAAAACGGGGCAAAATTTTTGAAGTGTAAAAGGGCAAAATTAAAGGGGCAAAATAACCATGTATACAGAAGGTTGTCGTATCAGTAAATCTGGACGACGCTATGAACATAATCTTTTAATAGTGCAAGGGGAAAAGGTGAAAATAAAGAACAAAGCTCAATCTTCTAAATCATATTAACAATACAAATCGAGAACGTAAAAAAGACCTCAACCTTTTGGGACAAAAATAAACCCCGTACCCAAAAAAAAAGGTATAAAAATTTAAAAAACATTCATTTGTTATAGAAAATAGTGGTTTATCGCTACTAAAGTTTTATATTCTGTAAATCTACTAATTTTTAACAATTGTATTAGACTCCAGATTTTCTTTAATGTTACTCCCTCCGGAAGAACTGATGTGAGTCATTAGCTGATTAGAGAGAAAAAAAAATAATCAGTAAGGAATTTTTTTTTTAAAAAGGCTTTAAAAAAGGGATTAAATAAGTCACTTTTAATAAAATCTAATTAAGAAGATATAACTGTGACCAAAATTTACTTTACTTACGTAAAGCCCTGTTATTATATCATGTTTTTGTAGCTTCGGCAGTTGGTGTCATTTCCAATTTTATGGCTGGTAAATTTAAACCCCTCGGCATTTAAAAAAAAGAAATACTCGCAATATGGGTGATTTTGAAAGAAGGATAGGTAACGAAAAAAATTCCCATTTTCAAAAAAAAATTTAATTGATTTTAGGGGGAAAATGATTTTTACAGCGCATTTAGAGGTATATTGAGCTGTAACCTTAATTTTTTAAGCAGAGATCCTGCATTTTTTTTGGGTGATTTTAAAAATGAATCACTAGTTTTCATTTTCCTCACAGAGCGAGAGCATTCAATGTCGTTTGGCTTTATTGCAATGTTGCATTTAATGGTTGCAAAAAAACGAGGCAATTGTTTTTAAGAAAAAAAACCCGTATCGCTTTAAGTAAAAACGTGCTCTGGATTTAAACTTTAATTTTACTCCTTTAAAAAAAAGTTTAAATAAAATAAATTGTATTAAAAATGGGCTTTTCATATATATTTCAAATAATTCATTAATTTTATTTTAAACGCATGCTTTGTAGCTAATATAATTAAAGTTAACAAAAAGCCCAGCGTCTAAAATGACTGCAAAAAATGTAGGTTTTTTTACAAAAACATTTTTTTTAAAATTTTTTTAAAAATAATTATATGTTCAAATGTGCTAATCCAAACAATAAAATTAAATGTCAGATTGATAAATTTACTCTATTAATTAATATTTTACGCAACATTTAGTAGGTTCAAAATATTTTTGGTGGCCCTTTTTCGTTATTTAGTTTTGCGTAATGTAATGCACGAAAAAGTGTTAAAAGGTGATTTGAGTAATTAAAAAATTTATCAGAAAAAAACATAGTTTAATTTTTTAAAGGTCTTTCCCTTCCCCAAAAAGACCTTTACTATTCTGATGATTAAGATTATTCTTATTTTGGGCTTTTTGACTTTTTCGAAAAAATATTGTTTTCGTCTTGTTTATTATTAGGGGTTTTCACTTTTTTAAAAAAAAACCCATTGTTTTTGTCTTTTTATTTTTAGGGCTTTTCACTTTTTAAAAGACCCATTGTTTTCGTTTTGTTTTTTTTATTATTATTATACTGAACACTTCTATCGTTCAGCATTTGGGGTCCTTTTAAAAAAATTTTTTGTGTTACCCTAAAAAAAATTAAAATCTCTCGTGCGTGAAACAAAAACAACTTCCCGGGAAAAGTCACTTCCGGTTTTTACTTTAAAGGGAAAAATGAAAATTTTAAGGAGCCAAAACATTTTTAATTTTATGTTGAAACCCAAATTTGAATTTATATCTAGAGACATTATCCAATAAAAAGTCCTTCAATTTTTTGAAAATAAATACTTTTCGGGGTTAAACTTCAAACATTGAAGAAGGGGGGGTGAAATTTTTTAAAGTCACAATTGCGTCTCCAAAATTTTTTGAGCATAGAAATATGTTAGAACTAATTATGAAATTACTGAAAGTTTCATGTAATCCCAAAAAAACTTCCGGTTTTATGACCCTTAAAAGTTTTCTTTTAAAATGAAATTAATCGTGGCGCATTTCCTACTAAAGTATTCAAGATTTTCCTGTCATATTTTGTATACAGAATGACTTTGATACACTTCTGACATCATTAAAGTATGAAATTGAAATTTTGGAAAATAAGGGA
>NW_026930046.1:0-10839 GCF_032062105.1 Saccostrea cuccullata
CCTTAGCTCTTCCATTTTTTCAAAGGAACATTCATCATAGACAGAAATGATTGATTTCTACATAACTGCATGCACTTACTTTTTTCTATTCCACTTCACGCATTCTATATGAGTTTACCAAAACTTATGTGATTTAATTCAAAATTGAATTGAATTAAATAGAATTAAGTAAAATAAAATTAAATTAAAATTGAATTGCGTTCACGGTGCTGAAATATTAAATTAATCACACAGAAATACACATCTAGTTATTTTAACTGTTTGAAGTTAATTATTTTGATACAGCATGTAAACATTTTTGAAATATTTCTATCATTGGTAAAAATATGGTAACATAATTAAATATTTAACTTTTTGTAAAATAAAAGGTAGGTGGGTTAGTACTGAGATTTACTTTCAAAGTGTCCCTGCCTGGGAAACATGGGGGAAACTACACATTGGTGGCTTTCATGTCGGGAATCTGTATGGAAACCACTGAGGCATGTTTACATGGTTTCCTATCTTGGGAAACTTACGGGAAACCACAGGTTGGTTTTTCCATATCGGGAATCTACATGGAAACCACCGGGGCATGTTTCCATGGTTTCCTATCTTGGGAAACTTACGGGAAACCACAGGTTGATTGTTTCCATGTCGGGAATCTATGTGGAAACCACCGGGGTATGTTTCCATGGTTTCCTATCTTGGGAAACTTACGGGAAACCACAGGTTGATTGTTTCCATGTCGGGAATCTATGTGGAAACCACTATGTGGTTTCCATAAAATGGAAACTATATGGAAACTACTGATGTCACGATTCCCATATGTTTCCATCGGGTTTCCAAATTTGGGAAACCTGGCTTTTCATCCTGTGAATTCGTCCGTCACTCCATAGTTCCGTCCATACATACATACGTACATAAATACATACACCCAAAAAAAGCGTGCAAAAGAAAAACGTCCTTAACCTCTTGATGAGACGTGCTCATAAAACCACTCTAATGAGTTCAAAGAAGAAGTTTTAAGTAAATACCTAAAGTGTTCCGTAGTTCTTATATTTTCATTTTCCTTAACAATCTTTTCTAAAGACTTTCGGAATTGATTAAACTCCTGAGTTGCAGTTTCCTTTTGATATACCTAAAATATAAAAAAGAAAGGATTGTATTTTACAGTTGTATTCTTTTTTTAAGTTTAAATAAATTGGTTTTTAGTGTATTTGAATATACATGTACGAGTGTTATTTTAAACGTACTTGAACAATGACATTTTTACCAAATAAAAATGAATGGTTCAATTAAATACCAAAATATTATCTAAGAAATCCAAGTCAGAATAGCTTGGAATGCATTGTTTGAAAATATTTTTGTAAAATTCCTGGTCATTAAAGGTCGCCGATAGTGATAGTTTCTTGAAGTTAATAAACAAAATAACAGCAAAAATAATCTAAAAATAATTTTAAACCAAATTTCAATATATTTGCATATTTTAGATGATCTACTATTGATAAAAGAAGTAGTCTTGTCTAATAAACAGGAATTCAGTACTATAATATCTTACATCTGTTAGATTCATTCTGAAGATATTTTCTTTCCTAACTGAAGGCCACTGTCTAAGAATCCTCTCTGATAATTTTTTCCAAGTTTTTTCGACCTCGTCTTCATCGCTGCTGTCATCTGGATCTTTCTTTATGGAATCCCATTTATTTGTTATGAAGATGACACTTCGTTGATCAAAGCAAGGCATTTCGTCATCCATTTGCAAGTTGGTAATGGCTTTTAATATTTCTGGAAGCTATGAAACATTTTAGTGCAATCGTTGTTTCTTTTGTTTTAACATATATATCTAATAATCTATTTAAATGATGGAAGAGAAACCTAGTACTGTAAAACGAGAAAATTTGGCACATACATATTTTAGCGCAAACGCAAGTGGGAATGCATTAGCGCAAATAAATTTTAGCGCTTGCACATGTCAATAAAATATTTATACGTATTTTATATTTCATTTTTTTTAATCCACACCCGTATTTGATTTTATGGTTAGTCGAGCACGGAAACACATAAGTACTACCGTATATAAGTAAACATTCGTAAACTTTACCGCGGTACGTGTTCCTGTCACATGGACGTGACACAATGTTAAATATTTATTTTATTTCTATTTTCTATTAAAAGAAATGGAGAATTTACTCATTTAAAATCATATTAAAACAATGCATGCATCGACAGAAAATTACTTCGATAAAACGGTAATCCTAATCAGGTATTGTCTGCGCATAGCGCATGCGTGAGGAAGGGGGGCAGCTTTAAAAATCGCAGAGAAAATTTACTCGAATTTAATACAATATACATCGTGGTTTGTATATAAGATCACCTGGATTTGTTGTTTAAACGTGTAGTAATGTGTGTGGAAACCTATCTGAGACATAGCACTGCGAAATGCCTAGAAAAGGGAAAAGGAAAGTTCATGTGAGTAGTACTCAATCATTGCATGTTCCTAGTATCCATGATATGGAGAGTCAATTGAGTAACAGTAATAGTAGTATCAGCCTTAGTGCACCAACGGCAGTTGCATCTACACCAACTGCAAACTTTCAAAACAACTGTCAAGGAAATAATTTTCAAGGAAATCAGTTCGTCCCCTATGGGCCCCCGGGACCACAGAGTCAATTTGCTGGGTACTTATCCCCTATACCACCAGTACAAAACCCCTCACAACACCAATATCAGCACGTTGATATTCTTGAGACTTTGAAAGTCATGTCGAATCGATTAGAACAAGTATCTACTAAACTAAACAAATTAGATCATATTGAAAGGAGACTCAATGAACTGGAACGGAATGTCAACACAGAGTTAAAAGAAATGAAGGGCAAGGTCAACGGGGTGGAAGAGTGTGTGACACATATTAGTAAACAGTATGATGACCAAACGAGGGAAGTCAAAGAAATGAAGAAATCTGTTAGTAACATAAGGAACGAAAATGAAATGATCTTGAATGAATTAGAAATGGTGAGGAATGGTATACCGGAGACTGAAGAGGAAAATACAGAAGAAGTACTGAAAGAGTTCATACGTGCAGAAATGAATATCACAGAAGTTCCACAGTTCCACAGGGTACACCGAATGGGGAAGATACTACCGGATAAACACAGACCAATCGTCGCAAAGTTCGTGCTGCATAAAGAAAGAGAAATAGTGAGAAAGGCCGCCCCATCAAGCCTAGAGGCGTTAACGAGCAATTTCCTAGGGAAATTAACGAGCGCAGGAAAGTTCTATATCCCCACTACAAAAAAGCGAAACAACAAGGGAAGAAGGCTGTGATGATCGTGGACAAACTTATCATAGATAGCAAATGATTCTTTCCACCAACTGGTAAATTCGTGGCTGATCCAGGCTCCAATAAAGTTCCTATGTAGGTAAACCACGGAGAGCAACAACAAATAATTATTAATGAAAGTAAAAACTCAAGTAACTCTCTCAGATCAAAAGACACTTTGAATGTAAGATTGGTATCCATTTATATCTGTGGGTTTTCGCAGAGGTATGGGTACAACAGACCATATTTTTTTATTATACTCTCTTATAGAACTTTTCAAAAGACACAAAATGAAACTGTACTGTGCATTTATTGATTTTGAGAAAGCATTTGATTCGGTTTGGCACATTGGTTTATGGAATAAAATTCTACAAAATAATATTGATGGAAAATGTTTTAAGATTATAACCAACATGTATAAAGGTATAAAATCAAAAGTAGTAGTGAATGGAATAAGTTCAGAAATGTTTGAATGTAATATAGGAGTTCGACAAGGGGAGAATTTGTCACCATTTTTATTTTCATTGTACTTGAATGACCTTGAGGAATTTTTATCTGGAAACAAAGCTAAAGGTTTATCTTGTCATGAGAGAACTAAATCTCTACTTAAAGCTTTTTGTATTATTATATGCTGATGATACTATTTTGTTATCTGAAAACCCAGATGATTTTCAGTACATGCTTAATATTTTTTCTAAATATTGCAAGAAATGGCATCTTAAGGTTAATAGTAAGAAAACAAAAGTCGTAATATTTGGTAAAGGGAAAAATAATGTCCCTTTTACATTTGAAGGCTCCAAGCTTGATATAGTTGATAACTTTAAAGCCGCTTCATCCGAAACAGGCACATATTATCTTAAACAATAAAAGTATGTCATTACATAGATAATATATAAAAATTAATTATAAGATTGATTTAATAGTTTGATACAACAATCCCTACATGGAAAACATGGACCAAAAACCTTGTTGACAAACAGCAGTTCCTGACGGGAAGTTAAGATCTGTTTTGAAGTCACCTTTGAAAAAAATACTTTTATCGGTTATATCTAATTATGAAGAGAATTCAAACCCGAGTATTTTTTTTCCATTAGTAGAATCCTAAGACATGATATATCTTTTAAAAGTTAAGAAATTAACTGAATATAATCCATAGTAATTTATATATTAATATGCATATTTACAGAATAAAGGAAAATCAGATATATTTACAGATTTTTTAAAAAGGGAGTTTAGTAACGAGGGCTAGAATATTGCCCGTGTACACTTTGTTATGGAAAAAATGCTCGGGTTTGTTCTTCATGAGTTATACATGTAAGCGATAAATTTAATTTTTCAAAGGTGATTTCTCGCAATGTAAACAAAGGATTATTTGTTGTGTGACCTAACAAAAATTATTTTTTTTAACTTTTGAATTTTTTTCATCTTTAAGTTGAAATAATTTATGGACAATTATTTTTCAAGAAGAAAAACGAATATCTTTTTTTAGCGATTAGAATCGGACCAAGCGGCTTTAAATAGTTGGGTGTTACATTTTGTAAAAGTAATTCTTTTAAGTTAAATACTAAAGAATTATATGATAAAGCTACTAAAGCTATGTATGGTGTTATTGGTAGATGTAGAAAACATAACTTATCAATTGATTGTAAGTTAGACATGTTTGATAAAATTGTCAAACCAATACTCTTATATGGGTGTGAAATATGGGGTTTTCACAATACTAAACTGATAGAGAAATTACACTTAAAATTTTGTAAACATATTCTGAGCCTGAAAACATCAACACCAAACTTTATGGTGTATGGAGAACTTGGTAGACACCCTTTATTAATTGATATCAAAGTTAGAATGATCTCATTTTGGGGTAAACTCATTAATGCTCAGTGCTCTAAATTATCAGCAAAGCTTTTATGTGCATTGAAATTATATAAGAATCCATGGTGTGACTTTGTACAGAAAATTTTAAATGAATGTGGATTGACTTATGTCTTGTATGAAAATTCATTTAATATATCTTGGCTTAGAAATAAAGTATATACCATTCTTTTAGATCAGTTTAAACAAACATGGTTTAGTGAAGTGCAAACTTCCCCTAAAGGTTTGAACTATAGAATCCTTAAAAAATCATTAATTTTTGAAGACTATTTGTTGAATTTGCCTCCAAAACAATCCAAGAAATATTGTTTATTTAGATCTGGGAATACAAAATTACCCATTGAAACTAGTAGATGGTTTAACATCCCTAGAGAAAACAGAATTTGTAAATTATGTAATAGCAGTGACATTGGGGATGAATTTCACTACTTATTTAAATGCACTGATGTGTCTATAAAGAACTCAAGAGTCATGTATTTGTCAAAATATTTTTATTTGAATCCAAATATTTTGAAATTTGAAATGCTTTTGAATGTAACCAATACTAACCAACTCTGCACGATTTGTAAATTATTAGATATTATAATTGAGAGAGTTAGCTCTCTTGGTTGATATTACTCTGTTATCCTTTCTTCATGCATGTAATATTTCATGTTCATTGTACTGTATATATCTTCTCTTCACTGTTTTGTCAGTTATGAGAATAAAGTTCAAGTTCAAGCAAGCTCAATCGCCATGCTTGATTGCATTGTTTACCTGGGGGAGGCGATAGATGGTTGACACGCCGAGAAGCCAAACTTTGAAGGTGCTAATGATAATAACTACTACTGGGGTAACAATAGTTCAAGTAAATTATAATTTGGGAAGAACTTTTCTGTATTTCCGAACATGTGCAGTACTGTCTACTGTGTATATAAATTCCAATGACCCTTCGACATTACGTAATCGGGCGTTCCGGTTTACATGTACTTATGTAAAAGCTTTAAACACGCACAAAAATGATATTTAGAAATCCTTTAGTGCACAATAAATTTTAGCGCTCAGGGAGTCTTGCGCCAAAGGCGCTAAAATTAATAGTGCGCCAAATATTCTCGTTTTCCAGTATGTGACTTTTGTTTACATTACTGATTCTATATCTATGAAATTAAAATGATTGAAATTTAATTTCTAAATTTCTTTCGCAGTAAGTAGATGAATATAAAATGATATTACATGTACAGTTATTTTAAAAAAATCGACAAGCGAAATAAAGTTTTAGAAAGAAAAATAAATCACAAACATAACAAACAGAAATTAAGCTAAAAGATCCATTGCCAAAGCCCAAGAAATCTAAGGCATCAGACCAATGAGATAGAGTTGTTTGTGAAAACGACACTGTTATATGTATTTCTTTAATTTTGTAAAAAATATTCGTGGATCTTTAACTACAGAAAATGTAAATGTGTATTAGTTTTGTACTGATCGTTTAGTAAATTTTATTCAATTTATTTAAAATTTTTCAACGTGAAAAATTTTTGTTTTGTTTTTTTTTACATTCAGAGATATCGTACGATTCTTAAATCAGTTAACAATTTTTAATTTATTATTTGTTGTTTCGATCTATCACATTAAACTTGACATTAAAGAACTTACAGATTTCTATTAATAAGTTCAATATTTGCAAGTTTTGCAAGTAAATAAAAAATGACGGCAAAATAACAATTTATTATTATGACAATTCCTACATCTTCAACTTCCATGATATACAAACAAAATACTTTAGCAAAATGTCATTTTAACGTTCATATTTACTCCAAGAAAAAAAGATTTGCAAGATCAAACTCTACGAATAAATGCTGCTAATTACAATTTCTTCTTCGAAGCCTGCTCTGAAAATAAGTCGTGGTACAAAGGCATTAACAATCATGTATAAAGGCAACTTTTTGCAAGATCTTAGTACAATAACTGTTGCAAAAACAATCGATCGATGGGTCAAAGGATGCTTTTCTTAAGAAATTTTAGTTTATTTTTATCACACATTTTCCTCTGTATTTTACGTTTACACACACATGGCTATGGGCAAGCTCCATCAAACCTAATTCAAGCTCTTTATAAAAGGTCTATGCATACATTCCTCAGAAATGGTATAATTCTATCGGATATTCAGCATAATTGGTGCTCGTTTCATTCATTTTCAAAATAACTTTTTTTTTCAAATGCATATAGCATAATGTCCAAATCAATTTCTAAAGAGTCCTTTCACGGTAACTAAGGTAGTACTCTACTGCACGGTAAATTAATAACGTTAAGCGAAGTTTTGTTGATAGATAATTTAATGACGTTTTTTAAACAATTGCTTTAACGTCATATTTCACCAAAATATATCATTTTGTAAATGAGTTGTACAAGTACAGTAGTTATGGTGAAAGGGTCTATTAATACTTAATTTGAATTACTCTGTCTCTTTGCATCCCTCCTGCACTTGCCACATTGATCACAAATATGAAAGAAACAGCATTTGGCAAGTATTCCATTAACTTTTGACTGACTTTTCCAGAGCCTCCGATTCCTGGTGTATCAACCATTATTGTGTTACCCTGGGAGATGATATTGAATTGAATATTATTTGCGTTTAAATTGTATTAAATATAAAATAATAAAAACAAGGTCTTGTCATTTCCAAACGTAAAAATATCTTTTGATACATTATTATAAATACCTTTAAAAAGGGTACTGGTAATCCAATATCAACACTTTTATACTTTCTACTGTCTTTTTCAATGGTCATATCTGTAAGATTCTTCAGTGTATCTCGAAGAGTTTTTTCCCCTTTCCTTGTTAGTACATCAATGTCACTCATATCTCTGCGCTCAACCTCACCATTTTCTAACTCAGTTTTTATCATAACTTTGTCAGAGTTTCGTATTTTGCAGACTGTTGATGTAGATTCCATGTTTCTTCCTTTAAAAATTCTCATTTCTAGTATTTTATTAATAAGGGTGGATTTTCCCGCGCTTGTTTTCTCCTGTTAAGAGAATTTCAAACCTCACTTAAAAGAACTTTAATTGTATTCTTTTAAGTGAGGTTAATGAAAATGTTTGATGAGATCAATCTAAAGCCCTGCATGTATCATTTTCCTTCAAATTATACCAAAAACTTATTAGCATTAATTTTATTACATGACTTTCTTTAAGTTTCAGAATGCATTAACAAAAACATAAATAAAACAATTATATTTTAGCACTTCTAGTGATTTTCAAAATGATTTTTGCTAGAAGCACTGCCATTCAGGAATCCAACACTAATGTCACTTATTGTACTTTGATATTTGAAACAAAGCTAAAATGTACCTGCTACAACAATGCCATGATCTGATCTCAAAATATCCTTCTGTCCTTAGCAATAGACGTCTTATAATCTGGGGATGCTTTTTCCAGGCATTGTCTTAGGTTTGTGTCGTATTCCTCACTTTCAATGATCTCCATTAAGTCATCAAACATTGTCAGTATTTTCTCTGAATATCGTTGTTACTCCTGGTAAGTCTTTTTTTAATTAATTGACTACATTTTGAAGAAAAAAGATAAACCAATTAAGTTATACACTTCCGTTGCAAGATATTACGAAGGGAAAAAACCTTAGCATGCTTTGTATGGAAAGGTGGCGATATTATTTTTTTCTGCCTGCTGTGAAAATGAAATCTTTGTGCTAATATCCTTGAATCATTATAAGATGTCGATATAGGTGATATTGTGCAGCATAACTTTCACTCTTACTGCATATAACTTAATTTAAGTGCAACTGAGTCGTTAAAAAGATATGTCACACAGCAGGAGTAAGTAACTTTGAAAATTATAATTTAGAAAATGCACTCAGTTCTTCAAATGAAACCGTTCTGAATGGGCCACAACGCTCACATTATTTACATGCATGTTCTCTGCAAAAGAGGGGTTAAGCATGTGACCGTATGGGTGTACGTGTATCTAAGGAAATCCCCTAATTTACTACGTTATCACTTTTTCTGACAATGATATTCTACAGGTTGTATACAACGCGTAGATTCAAAAGTACACGGAGGTGAGAACTTGTACTTCTCAAAATCAAAGTATATATTATATTATTTTCAGGTGGTATTTGGTACGAAGTTAAGAGTTTATTCAATAAATCTTACAAGTCTTTTTAAATGAAAGTCATAGAACTATTTGATACAAATGGATTGTAAAGTGACTTGCTGAAATGTTGTTTTACACGTACCGTACACGTGAGGTTTTGTAGAACAGAAAACGATATTGGGTACCCATACTTGTAAAACACGTCTAGGTTTACACGTTCAAGTAGACGTAAACATTCAAATGCTTAAATTATCTAATATTTAAAAAAATAACGTACACTACAATTCAAACATAATGTATGTTGAATTGATGTCAAAGCTTCGAATCACATAATTATACATTTTCCCGAGTGCCAATAGTAATATTACCTAGCCGGCGACACAAAATTCTCGAATGCATATAATTGTAAATATACTTTTGATTTATAGAATTAGAGATGGGATCCATTTTTGCAGGAAAACAAAATAAAAATATTTTGTTTCAAAAGACCTATTCGTTAACGAGAAACATATTTGAAGGAACAAAAACTCTATTTCTTATTTCAGGAAAAGAATGATTGTACAGCTTCAAACCCCCTTACACATTAAAGCATTATTGGTTTTGTGAAATCCAAATAAATATTAAATTAATAAAACTTCAACATGTTCAATGCGTGGATACAAAATCCTTTTTCTGATACTTGCCAATGAAATCCTTGATATGTTTTTGGTGGTAACTTTGGTGCAAGTTGGTTTACAGGAGATTTAGTAAAAATGGGTTGTGTAGATAATGTCGGTGGCTCTATTGAATGTGTCAGTCTTTTTTCCTGTATTTCCCCCGATGTATGTTGTTGAAAGTCAGACCTAGTAGAAAGTTGGAAGCTGAATTTGATAAACATGGTTTAATTGGTAAAATGGTAGCTTAGTTGAACTGATTATGAAATGATTGGATAGAGTATTGGAAATGTTGATCCTATGAAATTCGTTCAATATAACAGAGCGGAGATGATTAGTCTATCATCAATACATTTCAGATCTACATGTAAGAAGAAATACATAAGTCAGTTAACATGACCTTAAGTACAAAGCGATAAATGACTGGAAGGGGCTGACATTCCATGTTACAGTCCCTGAAACGTTCTACTTTCCCATTTTTCCGTTCGCTCACCGTTCGTTCAGCGTGCATTCACCGTTCGCTCTCCGTTCACAGTATTACGTTCACCATTCACCGTGCGCACGCGTTCACCGTTCACAAAACGTTCACCGTTCGCTCTTCGTTCCGTTTACTTTGCGTTCACCTTGCGTTCACCTTGCGTTCACCGTTCATTTAACGTTCAGTCTTTCTTGTCATTCGGAACTCCGAAGTGAAAGGACTTATCTTTTTGATGGTAAGGATTTACACGTTTTTTAATTCAATAACTTAGATATCGTGTTTAAAAAAATAATTATTTCATTGCAAAAATTATCTATGGTATTTATATTTTTATATTGTCATAACTCAGCTGTTACTTTATTCATGAAATTTCCCTGGAAAATAATACATTAAGTACCTACTGTACATTTATGTAGAACGATGCTAAAATATTAAATTTAAAAAAAG
>NW_026930047.1:0-10962 GCF_032062105.1 Saccostrea cuccullata
TAAGCACGCTTATATATAGATTGAACACAATATTGCTTTAATTTACTGATTTCACAAAAAAAAAGAACTTCATTTATTATTAAGTCATCTGAGTCACTCGGATGAGTTATTGCTATTTGTTTTTTGTTTTTTTTTCGTCCTTCGTGTGTTAACATTTGCACATTTTCAGCTTCCACTCTGAAACCGCTCAACGAATTCCAACCATATTTGGCATATAACATCTATGGATTAATAGGAGGAAAAATTTTTAATTTCATGGTCCCTGCCCCATTCCTCGCCCTAGGGCCTGAGGGGTGAGACCAAATCCTGTATTAGGGTCCTGGTGTTATGTCGGGCTCTATTGATTATGTAGTGAATATGCATTAATGCTTTAAATATCTTTTCTTCTGCTCCTGTGTACTTAATTATCCACTAACCTTGTACATAGTTATGAATATGACTTTTCTCAATTGAATATGTGGAGATAATGATCAGTTCAATAGTCCACAGGCACGTAGCACAGTAGGGGGGGCTGTCCCTTTTTTTCACGACATTACTTACAATGTAGGAAATGTTCACTGAAAGGCTGGTTGCCCCCCCCCCCCCCCCCCAAAGAAATAAATTTGTGATATAATGAAAATGTAGTATTGTAGGTCCAAGAAATTGGTATTGAAAGAAGTTGTTATTGGAAAAAAAATTTTGTGACGCCCCCCCCCCCTCCCACCCCGTCCCCACCACCACCACCACCACCACGAAAAATGATTTTCGACTGTAGGCAACCTTTTCCTTTCTTTTTTTTTTTTGCTTGTCAACTTAAGTAAGTAAAAAAATTTCTCTGGTTCCCCCCATTTCAAAAACGATGCTACGTGGCTGGTCCATTCGACATAACAAAATAGTAGCGAAGCAAACACGGACCTCCAAAACATCACAAGTGGGATGAGGTGCCTTGAAGGAAGGCAAGTAACCCCTGCCGACCAGTCACACTCTACACGAGCTCCTTTGACATGATCAAGAAAAAACGGAAATATCCATGGAACAACTTACTGCATGTACAAGAAAGGCCGAACATTCACATAAAAATAGTTAATCAGTTATTCTACTAAGATTATTGCCGAGATAAAAAAAATGCTGCAGACATTATTCTCCACATACTTCGCTAGCCAAGGGTTTCTCTTAAACCCTTGGCCTACGGTGTTCATAGAAATCGGGATTTTTTTCCAGAGTTCCGATTGGATTTCAGTACACCCAGGTCGACCAATCAGCAATGGTTTTTTGTAATTGACGATATTTGCGTTCGGAATACATCTTCACTCTTTAATCTCGGAAATGAAAAACGCAAGTAAACAACGATCCGTAAGATAACATTCAATTCTATGAATAGCAATGGTGTCATCCAATATCTCCTAAAATGTGATTAAGAATCTATATTGAGGCTTCAGATTTGTTCTATATATAATGAATAAACATAACTCAATTATTGCTTCTTACTGATTCTTGAAAAAACTTTGATTTAATTTTTTTAATACTTGATATCGCAATTACTTAACTTAGAGGAACTCTTTCGCGAAGGAGGTAGGAATCGTATGTTGGGTGGGGGCAATATGCTATTCAATACACTGCAAGATCGGTCATTGTAGCATTTTTAAGGACAGATATGTAAAACATCCTGGTGGAATACCTCGCTAAACAATCGCTGAATCAGCCTAATATATTTTTGAGAGGAGCCAATTCTAAATTGTCACATTTGTAACGATATTTTTAATTAAGCGGACTCTTTTTGTTAAATTTTCTTTGAAAATCGTCACATTTTCAAGCAGATAAAATATTCTAAACTTTCCTTATTTGACGATCTACTATTTGAAGTTCAAAATCTGGCAAAACATCATGATTTCGGCATTAAATTGTTCGAATCATTCGATTGTCACTATTGTAAACAATGTCATTTGCCCCCAGAAATGTAGACTTTTCTCGACTTCTCCGCAAAAGAGCCGTAGTTAGTTAGATAACTGCGAGGTACTCATTGGTAGTCGCGATATTACGTTTTGTTTGGAACATTGTTGAAAACAATGTTTCATTATATTAAAAAAAACATTACCTGGACATGACTGGGTGTTGCAAGATTCGGTATGAACCGACACTCCCCGACACGTTTTTCCTCCGTGAGATGGTGAAGGGTTGTTACATTTTCTGGTTCGTATTCTTACTCCCCCTCCGCATGAAACAGTACAGCGAGAAGGGTTCTGCCAACTGGACCAAGCACCATTAACTAATAATTAAGCAACGGCACAAGACAAATACAGTCTAAGTTTTTGACCATATGCTAACGTGCTCTATTGTATATATCTCTATCTTGTATATATCTATCTATCTATCTATATATATATATATATATATATATATATGTATATATCTATCTATCTATATATATATATATATGCTCTCATTTGAATACACAAAGTAAAGTTAATAATATCAAATTCGTATGAAAATGGATCCGGATCATCCAATCGTATGAACGGCATACTTGAACAAAGAGCATGCTACAAATTTAAGCATCTGCGATGATTATTTTGATGATAAAAAACGACGGAAATTTGGTATAGACAGACACAATGACAAACAGGTTGTTGCCCCGCCCCTCAGGGGGGAGGAACCACGAATTTCACAATTGTTCCCCTTCACCCATGGATGCTATATATATGGATAACTGCAAGACTACGCCTTAGGAGGTTCATTCATGTGTTGTGAAACCAAAACCACGGAATAACTAACAGTACATCACAAATCCGTTAAAATTAGTAGGTCTTTTACATAAATTAAAGTAAATTTCTACCTGCACAAGAATGAGTGTTACACGAGACAATATGCACCGATTTTCCTCTACATCCTTGTCCTCCAAATAAAGGAATTGGATTGGTGCAGGTTCGGTATTTCGTCGATATGCCCCCTCCGCATGATTTACTACACGGACTACTACTCCACGGACTCCAACCACCTAAGATAAACGTTTACATGTAAACAATTTGAGGAACTATAATATATATCGCATTTAAATGACCAATGACACGAACAATATAAATTGTCAAATTTTCTGGACAAATGATCCCTTCCTCGGGACAAAGAAAAAAAGTTAATAAAACAAACGAAAAGCAAAGAAACAAAAAAAAAACTAATACTACTCCTAATCCACTAAACACTTAAATTTACAGTGATATATGATTAATTAGAAATTTCTATTCAGTTGTAGAGAAAGAAATCTGGACCGCTGGATCATACAGAAACTTCCTAAAATCGAATATCATTTACCGCTTGCGCATTCTGGATGAATTATCCGTCTTCAGGTGTAACTATCAAATACAGCGCTTTTATGCTTTACACACTCGAGAATTAGATGTTTAATAGATTACAAAATAAATTAACTATAGGCGACAAAAGAAAATTCCTAACCTCCACATGGTGTCGTGCAAACTTGGTATGTAGTTCCTCCCGGAGGACAAGTGTGATGATGGTGATGTGTGTGACAGTATCTTGTTCTGGTTTGATATCCCACTCCACAGGTAGAGGAACACTTACCCCAAGGTGACCATCCACTCCAACCGTGGAAGGAACCAAATATCCCAAATAAATTCCCCAATATATTTTGAACTGAAAAATTCCAAAAAAAAAAATAACAGTAACTCATCAACACTTTATACCACTACCTTTGCTTTTTTACATCATTGCATTGTTTTCAGTGGTGATAATTGAATAATTCGAATAATCATTAAGCCGAAAGTACAATGTACTACCAAGGGTTGATCTCCAAATAGTAGGTTATCAAATGATGAAATTTAAGTGTATTTATTCTGATTTCAATAGTAACAATTTTCAATCACAATTCAATGAAAAGAGTTTTATAAAAATATAACATTAAGACTAACTCCTCTCAAAGATTTATTAGGCTCATTCGATCAGCAAATGTAAAGCAATCATTTTCACCAGGATTTCATCCTTTTGTCCTTGCTAATTCCATACTGATGGATCTGACTTTGTACACATTAGAAAATTGTAACAGAAGTTGCCTACTTCCAACATGAAAGAGTTCCATTAAATTAAAGCTGAACACGACTCGTAAATAAGGATACTTTCCTAACTTTCCTGTGATAGACAAATTATCAGGTAGACCGGTGTCGACTAAATACAATGAACAGTGATTAAGTCCTGTCCTTTAAATAGGGGTCTGCAGATATAGCGAGAATCGGAACTAAATGGCGGAAACATTAATTTTACGAATCGTGTTTAGCCTTAAGTATTTACAATATCAATTATGAAATTGCTTGGAGGAAATTTTATTTTTTGAAGCTGAATGTATATATTTTTTTTTTTTTACATTTTGTTGGCCACATATTTAAAGATGACCAGAAAGCAAAATGCATATTTAAAGATGTTTAAAACAGTCTTCTAGATATTGATGCATCTTTATTTAAGGATTTTTTGTAAAAATTTGCTATTGTTAATCTTTACAAGTTAAATTTATACACATTTTTATTTGTTATTATAGCAAGCATTGTTGGGATTTTCAGGACAGATTACATAAGCGAAAGTAGTTTGATCATATTTTGTTCTTAAATATCTACATTTGCTGTTTTTCTAGTAAGCCAACTGTGGAATTTATTTGAATGCCATTTTTGTGTATACTCACGGGTAGCAATATACACGGTGCAACTCGCACTAACATGACGTCACAACAAAGCTACCGAGACGTTGGTAAAAACATAACGATATAGGGCACCGAGAAATTCAAACATTGAGTATATATAAGGAATGTTTTAAGTTTTGTGTGAATGAATGGTGTGTAAATCACACAAGACTTGCACGTAGGCATATTTTTCATGAGGCACTGGCAACCATTCCTTAATTAATGCAGCGGCTGAAAGAAATACATGAAAGTTTATTTAAAAGACTGAAATGAGTTGACTTCCGCAACCCTGACCGTGAATATCGATAATTTTGAAACTATTGGAAGATTGAAATCTCAATGTTTTCAATGAAAAGTGTCTACTTTTATTTGTGCTTTTTATTGTTCCAACCTTTCTCCTGCAAAATGGCGATCGTGATATACAAAAGAAAAATATTCACTGAAAGGTTGCCAATCAGTTCCTATCTTATAGAAAAACTGTGCATGATATAAACGTAAAATATGAAGTGTTTTAGCTAAATCAAACCAGGAAATACCTGGCGTAAACTTAGTCTTCTACGTAGCTGTATCTATATTTAGACATAACGCTGGTGTTTAAATGCCCTTTTCGATATGTAGAGAAAAATAACGAGTTTCTGCAACACTCTCATTTTTACCGCACGTTTTTGCCTTCCAGACCCTTGAGAGATTTTGAAATCAGACATTGCACTTTGGAATGCTCATTTTTAGGTCACCTGAGTAAACTCAGGTGACCTATTGCTATCACTTTTCGTCGTCGTTCGTCGTGCGTCGTGCGTTAACATTTGAACATTTTCAGCTTCTTCTCTGAAACCACTGAACCAATTTCAACCACATTTAGCCCATAGCATCTATGGGTAAAGGGAAACAAAAATTGTGAATTTCATGTCCCTGCCCCCCTGGGGCCTGGGGGTGGGGCAAAAACCACTAAAATTAGTGCAATCAATAAAAATCTTCGTCCCTACTCCTGGACATCCAGCAGTCAAACTGTTTGCATGATTGTAATCAGCATTGAGTCCTCTACCAAAATTATGAAATTCATGGCCCCGGGGTCATGGGTTCTAGTGCTAGGGCGGGGCTAAATAAGTATATAGTGAAAATGCATTATTTCTTTGGAAATCTTGTTCTCTGCTACTGGGTATTAAATAAACCTACTAAGTACATAGTTATGATGAGCAAGAGTGCCTCTACCAAAATTGTGAATTTTATGGCCCCAGGGTCAGGGGTTCTGGTGTTAGGGCAGGGCTCTATTGATTATAATAGTGAAATTACATGAATTCTTTGAAAATCTTCTTCTCTGCTCCTGGGTATTAAATAAACTAACTAAGTGCATAGTTATGATGAGCAAGAGTGCCTCTACCAAAATTTTGAATTTTATGGCCCCAGGATCAGGGGTTCTGGTGTAAGGGGGTGGGGCTCTATAGATTATCTAGTGAAAATACATGAATTCTTTGAAAATCTTCTTCTCTGCTCCTGGATGTTAAATAAACTAACTAAGTGCATAGTTATGATGAGCAAGAGTGCCTCTACCAAAATTGTGAATTTTATGGCCCCATGGTCAGGGGTTCGGGTGTCCGAGGGGGGGGGTCTATAGATTATATCTTGAAAATACATGAATTCTTTGAAAATCTTCTTCTCTGCTCCTGGGTATTAAATAAACTAACTAAGTGCATAGTTATGATGAGCAAGAGTGCCTCTACCAAAATTGTGAATTTTATGGCCCCAGGGTCAGGGGTTCTGGTGTTAGGGCAGGGCTCTATTGATTATATATTGAAAATACATGAATTTTTTGAGAAGAAAAATTCTTTTCTTCTCCTAGGAATGAAATAAACTAATTACATAGTTATGATGAGCAAGAATACCTCTTCCAAAATTGTGAATTTTATGGCCCTAGGGTCAGGGGTTCTAGTGATAGGGCAGGGCTCTATTGATTATATAGTGAAAATACATTAAATCTTTGAAAGTTTTCTTCTCTGCTCTTTGGTATTAAGCAGAAGAACTACCTATATAGTTATGATGAGCAAGGAGAACTGAATCTTCCAGAATTGTGAATTTCAAGGCCCCAGGGTCAGGGGTACCATAAAGGAGGGGGGACTGTACTTGTATACTGAAACTGGATGAATTGTTTGAAATCTGCTCCTTGGTATTAATCAAATATTTTTGATAAGCAAGGGTGCCTTTTCAAAAATTGTGCAATGTGTGGATCTAGGTCTCAGGGTCAGGGGTTCATGTGTGATTGGGGCATTACTGATCATGCTGAATATTACTGATTACTTGAAATGCATTTTTTGTTCCCCTACCCTGCCTATGGCTATTAAGTAAACAAACTAAGCAACTGCTAAGTGCATTGTTATGATGATCAGTGGTGCCTCTTTCAAAATTGTGAATGCCATAGCATCTGGATTAAAACATGAATCAAATTCAATCACTGGAAAGTTGTTGCATAATGCTCAGGTGACCTATAAAGCCCATTGGCCTCTTGTTAAAATATTACCGACTAGTGTACGCTGACACTTTTTATAAAATTAATATTACCTTTTTACGCCCTGGATCGAAAGATCCCGGGGGTATATTGTTTTTGTCCAGTCTGTCTGTTCGTTTGTCTGTCTGTCTGTTGTCAACTTTAACCTAGCCCATAACTTTTGCGCTATCAAAGGTAAGGCTTTAATATTTGATATGACTGTTTATTATGACAAAACCTTTCCATTGCTACAGAAATTTTTTATCATGTGACCTTTGACCTCATTTGAATTGCCTAAACATCTTAAAAGTGTATACCGCTTCAGTCTACGTCACACTCCAGAATTGTGTTACCATAGGGGGCATTATGTTTTAACAAAAACACACACTGTTTGCTACTAATTTTCTGCTAATTATTGAAACCTGTAAAATGTGAGGAAAAATAGACAAAAATGAGACCAGCAATTTAATTTTACATGTTAGTATTCTACACTTTAATTTTCTGTAGAAAAAATGTATTACAATACTAACATATTTAAACAATGCAGGCTTTCATCATTAATATAACTAATTTCTTTTTTGAATTAAATTTTGCAACAACCAAGTTACAATTTATTAATTTCCTTACAAAGATCATTAATTTTTTCGACGTAGCAGTGATATTTTTTATGAGTGAAAAATTCTGAGGACGTTAAACAATATACAAGCTCAATTAAATTTTATTACAAATAAGTTAGAAAACAGATCCCTATATGTATTTTGTATTACCTTAGTAATAAGTCATTAGTAATTTTGAGCAACAGTAGTGTTCATTAATGTTTTGATTTTGATTGCTTATTTTAAAATTAGGTAAAATATATTTGTGAAATTGTAAAGATGTGATTTGATTTGCATTGGTAACAGTTAAGGTACATGTATTTCAATTCTGAATGAAAATGAGATACAGGGTTTAAAAAAATCAGCGTAATCTGTTTCTCTTTGGCACGAATGTCTCTTCCACTTTGAGAATCCCCAGTGGTTTTAATCTCGTATTATATAAATAACACACAATCGGTTACCTTACTAATTAAAGATTTTTCACGAGGTCTGACTTGCAATGTATAATTTAACGCTATTTATTAAACTCTTATCCCTTAGTTAAAATACAATTGATTTTTATAAACCAATATTCTTGAAGAAAATAATTACAGAGTTTACCAAAGAACATTCAGATAAAAACTCACTATTGAGAGAGAGAAAAGGAAAAGCAATAAATTCTGTCACGAATGTCTTCCACTTTGAGATTCACTAATGATTTTTAACTCGTATATATGAGTTAAGAATCGGTTATCGTTACTAATTGAAAAGTTTCATGTTTGACTTCCAATGTATAATTTAGGGCTATTAATAGTCCTTAGTAAAAAATATTGATTTTAATAAAAACAAAATTCTTGAAGAAAATAATTTATCAGCCTGGAACATTCACGATAAACATTACTGTTACGGAAGAAAAGTGAATAATAGCCATATTTATTGAGAGTTATCTCACATTGTGGTAAAGGGTTATTGAACTTATATTGGTGAATATTGGCACAAGTTTGCGAGTGCATTTGTACAGTTAACCAGTGCCAATATTCACCAATATAAGTTCAGTAACTCCTTTATTGTATAGCTAAAATATTTCCTCATAATTAATGATAATTATTCGAACTAAAAAAACTCAAATTTATGATTTTTAGACGGGGTCACGTGACCCCGTCTGTTAGTTTACTGTCCGAGGCCTCAAAACGGAAGCCGTGGTGATAACGCATGAATTAAATCTACGTTATATGAAAGAGTGCAGGAATTGTTTTGATTGAAATACAAACATTTTGTATCAAACTGAAGAAGGTGATATGAACTTTTTTTTACTCAAATCAGTTAAGCATTTTATGAACTTTTTTTACTCAAATCAGTTAAGCATTTTGAAAATTTAAAACTGAAAATATTAATTGTAAATCACACTAGTAACCAAACACAGTACTCTACTGCGTAGTACGACTGCCTGCGCATCATACATTGTTTACTTCCGGAAAAATATTGATTCGAACACGGTGAAATTCAGACAATGTAAACAGGTTTATAGACTTAGAAATGAAAAACATGAAGATATATTATCAATTTTTGTTTTAGTGTGTTAATTAACAAAAAAATTACCGTAAGTTCTTATCAAAACTAAAAAAAAAATCACATTTGTATATTAGCAGGAAGATTATTTTGACCCGGTCTTTCAGTACTGTCTCAGTACTTAGATTTAGTATCGATATTCAAATTAACACCTGTCCTGTAATTGTTCAATATCGCATCATTCCAATGATCCTACCGTGCGTTATGATTTGCTTTTTTTTAGGTTTTAATGGGTCCAATGTGTACTAAATTTTTAATTAATAAATTATTTTTTTGTAAAAAATAAACACATTTTACTAGATGCCACTTCCTTTCTTTAATTTAACTCTGAGAATTTGACCAGAGGACATTTTTTTTTAACAACGGGGCGTTCGATATTGAATGCTCGCATTCGGAATGTTTCGGGCATGCTCATATACGTAATACAAACTTAGCGTTCAATAAAACGTCAAGATATTGAACACTAAAAATTCTCTAAATTTTTGTAGTATTTTATAAGAGACTATTTATTAGCTATATAATTAATTGTATTATTGGTGTTTGTTTATGCATTATTGTAATCACATCGGGTATCATCATCATTTCTTGCTATCTTTTCCGGGAATAAAATCTGGATCATTGCATAGTCTACAATCATCTTTCAAAGGTGCATGAACACAGATTTGAAGTTAATATTTTCTGTATATTAATATCACAACTTATATATTGTTATTATAGCATTTCACACGAAATATAAAGGAAAATTGGCAATCTTGTTGTGTCTTAATAAAAAATATTAAAAGTAAAATCCAGAAAATTCAGAGTAAAATGTTCGAAAGCGAAACATGAACACAGTATATTGTCAATCCGTGCACTTGTGGTAAGCAGACATTAAAAATTGAACACATCCGATGATCATGAATCGTAAACATAACAATATCGGTGCTGTACCGTGTGTACAAAAACTTCATTTCATGAGTGTGTTCAATTTGCTAAACTCTGTACATAACACTAAGCGCGGAATGACGATACCAGTGAAGGGGTTTTCATTCAACACTTCGACACTGGATATAATTATTTTTCTGGATTAAAGTTTTAATATTTTTCATTAATACATAACAGGATTGCCACTTAAATTTTCCTAAGTATTAAGAATAAAATTAGAATGTTTGAAAGTTCAAGGATTTTCAATCAAACCCATATAAAAACTTGAAGTTTCTATACCTTTTAGATGAAACAAAATTTTAAAAATGTTATCGTGTGAAATGCAATAACAATATATAAGTTGTGATATTAACTTATATTAACTTCAAATCTGTGTCTATGCACCTTTAAGATAAAAAAGACCGTGATATTTATACAAAACGGATTGGGAATGATGCTTCGAGGATTCTTTAAGAGACTCACAGCAGCTGCAGTTCTTTTGCTGAAATATGTAATAAAGCTTTTCTTCTGTTTATGAGCAGAAAAATATCCATTCGTTCTTAAAAAAATATCATGACTTTTCATTAACATGAATAGATAAAGTGAGCGGTTCCTTCATATTTGCAGATTTATTTCTTATCTACATCATTGCAACGTCATTTATTAACTATGATGCTAGCATTGAATAAATTTAAAAAGATTGTGTAGAAAATTGTTTTCTCCTTCTATTAAATATTGAATATTGAATAAATATTAAAAATTTTATTTCTTTATTGGGG
>NW_026930048.1:0-10959 GCF_032062105.1 Saccostrea cuccullata
AATGAAAATATAAAAATAACATATATGTTTATCAAATCAAGTCAAAAGTCCATTTACACAATACAGATCTGGAACAGAGCAAATAAGGACCTGAAAAACATCAGTGTTGGGATCAGGTGTCATAGTGGTATATCAAGCTTGAAAAATGGTGACCTAAAACAAGATTGCAGTTTCATAAATCTGTATTACTAATAGCTCAAATCGCTTTAGAAATTGATGGTACATTGCTATAGGGTACTAGTATGCTCTTACGTATCAAATCCACTAGGAGACACATATCATATATGCTGGTACTGGTGATACAAAAATAAAAAAAAAGTTGAAAATAGAACAGTAAATTGTATCACGTTTACAAAATTGAGTTTTTGTCACAGGTTACAGTGTACCATTAAATTATTTATCTAGTAAATTATCCAAATTTGAAACAAACGAGTGACAGCTTCGTGGTACATGTATCTTCTTTCTAAATTCCACTGAGATATTAAAAGTCATCATATGAAGTAAAATAATCTACTGTTATTGCATATACATTCTTAATGTTATCTTCTTCTCATGTATACGTTTTTGAAATATAATATGGTTCATACGAAATATGTCTGCTTATCACGAAGCACAACTTGTAAATATTGGAATTTGGATTTTGTCAGAAATATTTTAAAATCAGTTTCAAAGTACCCTTGTCTACAACTACTAGTACAGAATGTTTTATTTATTTTACTTTTTTTATTTTTTTTTTTTCATCATCATCATCATCATTATTATTATTATTATTAAAAAACAAAAAAAAATTATTATTAAAAAAATTATTATTATTATTATTATTTTATTTTGTTATCATAAACAAAAACAAAAATTGTAAAATTACGAGTTCCATATTTTGAAAAAAAAAAATCATATGATGTCAAAGAGCCTGAACTTTTAATTTATCACTGTTAATTGATAGCATGAGAAATGTAAGGAATTTTTAAGCATGAATATCTTATAAAAAAAACAACAACAACTCAAATATATTGCTATACAATCTATTTTTCCTTCCATGTAAAATTTTAGTGAGGATTTTTGGAATAGTCTTCGTTGAACATTTATTGAAACCTTTTTTGTATCATAGCTTGCAATTGTATGGAATCCAATTTAGGTATGATAATTCAAATTACTGGTAGCTTAGTTACATACGAGGTGTGTTTAAGGATATCCGATCCTCAGCCAGGAAGGATAACTCCAAAAAATAATATTTCATTTGAAATGCATCAAAATGAAGCTTGGAAATGAATTTTTATTTTATTCATCTTTATTAGATTCAAGGTTTTGGGAAGTCTTACAAAAGATCTTATAAAAGTCGACATTTGTACCCTATAAAAGGGGGAAAAATTAACACACTGCAGTTTTTGAGAAATAAGATTTCCTTGAATCCAGCCTTAGATACCAATGCTTATTAGCATGATATGAAATCAAAAGTAATTTGCGGTGTCTTAAGCTTGGAATGATAGCAAAAGTCTTTTACACAATGTATTATAGAATACATGTCGAGAATACGTCAAAAAATAGCAAATGAGTAAAAAAATCATAACAATTTTTCTGGATACATATCGTTTTTTAACATAAAATATATTTGTTGATCAAATTGCAACTAGAAATTTTTTTGCTGATACATCAATTCGCCTTTTCTGCAAAAATATTGGAGATTTGACAATTTTCCCTATATAATATGATTAACTTTAATTTTTGATTTTCAAGAAATACTGTGGATAAATTTACATAACTTTGTGGATTTAATGATACTTTTATGACTATTTTTGATTACTTTACTGCTAATTTTATAAACCTGAGGATCGGACTACCATAATAAATAATGCCCTGAATTCTGTGACATACAACATACATGTAGAAATTATGTCAGTATAAGCTTGGCTTTCTCTCATCATTAAATCTTTAATGAATTGATATCAGATTATGTGTCCACTTCTAATCACATAGTCTTATAGTGTGGAGCTGAAAACAAGGAATTTTCGAGACACTGCTTTAAAGAATCAGTATACTAGAGAGAAATTAAACTCTTCTTTTAAGCAGCTGAAAAACTCGTTAAGGACCTCAAAGAAATATTCACTGAAATATTCGAAATTTTCAGAAACCAATCTCTGTTTTATAAACAAATGGGCATATCTTCTTTAATGACAAAATAATAAGATGATGAGCATCAAAAATGGGTACCTTGGCGACAAGGATTTACCAATATTTTGTTTGCCAAAATAAAAAAAAAATTATCACTAAAGATATTTGTTTGACTTAAAGACACATTGCAAATTTGATAGGGATAGTTCACACTATTTAAAAGAAACTTTTAACTGTTAAAAGCCTAGTATTCAAAGATTCCCTATTATTTGAAATATGTGTAAAAACGACAGTGTGAAAGAATATCTAAACATTTTTTTTAAATCAGAAATTGTATTTATCCATATTTGTCAAAAATTCAAACAAAAGATTAAACTTGAACCGATGGTTTTAAACCCTTCAATCAAATTGATGATGAGATATCGATGCACTTGATAAATCAGCAATCATGGGATCATAGGATCTGATATACTCCAGTGTGAGAAAGACCATTCTCAAAAAGGTGTATCTTTATTGATTAAAGTTTGGCACATTCCACAAATCAAATGTAATAAAATGTAATAAAATAAAAAAAGTATCAATATAAAACAGTACGTGTATACATAACAAAAACATTAGCTGCCATTTTTTCAGTCTGTAACAGATGAATGCATAAACCATTATATAAATGACGTATTTTTGCGTCATCAAGTGGTAGTTTTTCTCAGGATCAAATATTATTTTCTCCTCTATCGTCATGATGGTTCGATATTTACCGAACAGTGGTCTGTTGTTCCTTCGTTTAAAGGTGTGCTCTCAATGTGAGTATTGGTATTTTCATTCAAGCTGGTTTCTGGAAGAAGAAAAACAGAATTAGGTAATTGCATGTACCGATATGTCTTTCAAAGAGTCAATAAAAGTAATAATTCATATACTAATGGTATTATTAAATAAATAATAATCTTACGTTTTTGTTTTGTCCTAAACGTGCATATCCGTGAAATGATATCTATAAGTACACAAAATTAACCTATTCAAAACAACTGCATTTTTAATGTTTTCATGCATGAATTCAAGTTTTCCAAAATGATTGTGATTCTAAAAAATCAAACAGCACATACCTCTTATAATGGAACATTCTTTTCTTGAACGATGGACAGCACATATGAGAATAACAGCTATTACGCTGGCAATTCCGATGCAGATTGGGATGCTACAATATTAAATTTAGAAATATTCATAAGCTTGATGTTCTAAAAATTTGGTTTAATGTATGCTTTATTTATAGATTAAGAAAGGCATATTTGAGAAATGTAATTTACTTTCTAGAAAATAAACGATAATTACAGTATTTTGACATTGAGATCTGATTCTGAATCCGGGTCAGTGGATAACCCTTCCTGTCTGGAGGGAGCTGAATCCGGATCAGTTGACACCAGTTCCTGTCTAGAGGGAGTAATGGATTCTTTGTTGTCTGATACAGCCGTATTTTTCAGAGTGGACGTACTTGTTGAAACTATTGGTCTGTTTGTTTTACGAGACTTGTACACTAAATTATAGCACTCAGGATCTACACATAGAAAAGAAATAACAGGTAGTGAGTTTTTAACGTAACACCTAAAGCATCTTATATTGATATTACGTGCAGACATGGAGTTTTGCGATTTAAAAGCAAAAACAAGAAACATTCACGTATTAGCGTAAAACTTAGAAGCGATTTTTTTAACTTATCTTATCATGATACATTCATACATATGTTTTTAATGTTCAAATTATTACGTACATTTATAACTCTCGTTAGAGAAATAAAAGACTGGACATTCTTTGCATTTTGCATCTGAGTTGCGCTGTATTACGGATCCACCAAAACTGTACTCTGTGCATACTTTTCCTGTTAAAAGTCAGTTACAATAGAGTTAAACATGTATTTAAATAAAAAAGAGAGTAAATGCAATTCTTAATTGGAAAAATAAATGACAAAAATCAACTGGTATCATGATACTTCTCTTACCAATGATATTTTTCCTCGGTGCACAGACTTCTATTGTTTCATTCTTCCATGCATTTATTACACAGTGATATTCAAATGAGGAACAAGAGTGGCTGATAGTATTGCATCCTTTCCTTGACGCTGCCTCTTTCCATGCCTGTTCTGTTGTTGGACAATATTCTACAAGAACTGCAGTTTCCTTAATTGATTCTTTACATCCTTTAGATGCATCAGGTAAATCTGCATTTGTCTGAAAATGATAGATGAAATGCTACTTAAATAAACTTCAGCGCTTATATCAATTCAATGTTACTAATTACAAATGAAGACTTATTTTTCTAAGTTGCTGTAGAAAAAAGGTTTCACGAGATGCTCGTAAAATTCCAATGCTTGTAATCTTACCGTTGGTGCAGAAAAGAATAAAAATGCAATCCAAGTAGTATGGACTAATTTGAGTTGCAATTCCATAGTTTTCATGGCAAGAAAAAAATACCTGTAAAAAAAGTAAAGGAGTTATTAGTGCAAGGCATTTAAATGTTTCTAATAAATAACAGAATATGCATTAATTAATTATTAATAATCTAACAGTTAAATGCAATCTTACTATGCAACCACTAAATGTATCCGAACAAAAATTGTGGTTTTGTGGTTAGGTTGATTTTATTTGACTGACTGATCTTTATTGCAAGGTAGGCTATATAAACCAAGTACATATATATCTGGTAGCAAGCAAAATGTGTCAACCTGTAGCTTGTCGGGTATTCCCATTATCTCACCATTTAAATATAAATTCAATCTAGCTACCCGTATAAAAGACAGAAGGATGGGACTATACCTTTAAAAACCGTTAATCGCACCAGTCTACCTCAGCGTGTATTCACGTCTTCTCTCGAAGTGATTCATTTTAAGTTGCATGCTCAGTTTGAAAAAACACCTGTCTTGTTTGTTCAAGATATTAATAAAAACATATTTTTGTTTCGATAGCTTATATAGAATATGGAACTGCAAGTTCACGTTTTTATTTTTCATATTTAGCCCGTTTTCTTATTTCTCAATTATGTCATTGCAAGGAAAAAAGAATACGGATGGTATTTTTATTATACTTTTTTTAATTTCCGCTAAAATGCATCACACTGCTCTGAATTATTGCAAAACAAATGCCAAAATTGGTATAAATTGGGATCAATGTAAATTTACTCTGTCTCAGTCATTATAAATATTTTTTTTTAATTACGCTATATTGATATAATAACTCCTGTGCTTCAAAGAAAATTAATACTTTACCAATATGCACAAAAAGAAGATACCGTTTTGTTTCACTTTTTAAATACTCTACTGAGTCATTATGACCTCTTCCTTTTTGATCGAGATCATATTTCATATTAATATGTTTCTAAAGTATCAAAATCTGTGTAAGTTGAAACAAGATAGGTTATGCATTGCAATTGTCTACTTTTTAAATTAAGCGCACAGGAAATATTTTAAATGTAACCTGATAAGCTCACACCCATTCAAGGTTTTAGATTTACTTGCATATCAAAGTGCGTCAAAGCAATTAGGAAATGCACGTACACATATGTCTGCTCTTTATGTCTGCTTCAATACTCTATCTTTGAAATGGTTCAGATTTGCATGTTTAAAAAATAACCAATGCAAATTAGTCATTGCTAAATTTTTAAATCTTATAACTGTTTATATTACATATTTTAATAGTTTTCATCTTTTATGAGTCATTTTTCAACATTCTGTGTAATTTTTTTTTCACAGAGAATGACTCTTAATTATTTGTGTAAAAAGTTATATTATTCTAAAATAAATGCTAATTTTTAATCTGCTTAATTTCTACAGATTGGCTGAAAGACTTAATTCCAATTTATTAAATTGTCCTTGCTTTTGAGAAAAGGAATGCATTGGTTTTAGATATTGTTTTAATCAGTATTGATATCTTTTTACCATGCAGTCTGCATATTTTTCTTAATTGTGTGTTAGTTATTTTTTAGAATTAGTCATTTAATCTTGTCTAAGATCCAAACTTCTCATTAAAAAAAAGAAACACTGCACTTCAGACATCAGAAATCCGGTCATCTTGAAGGTCAAGGACTGAAACAAGGAGAATTTTGTATTTTTGTCGCGTCCCAATAATAATAATATCGTAGAAGATGTATGCAGAGTCGAGTGTGGTTCAAAACAGATATTTTTATTTATGATATTAATATAATTCTTCGATTTTGATTGCTGATATATGCCTTGATTTTTTTTACTAAATAAAATACATGTGTGATTTAACTTCCATAAATGTTTGTGACCTCCTAAAATATTTTGTACTGAAATTCTTAATATACTTAAATTTGAATCATAGTCCAATGAAAGTGGATGAAAAAACCATTGAACAGGAAGGTGACTAACGGGTTAAAGAAAAGGTGAGTGAGAGAATAGTGAAATGGTGCCTAAAAGGTGCCTGATTTGTGGCTTAAAAGTAACTGAAATGTGGTGTGTACAACCATATGTTACACATACGTGGCAAAATTAGCCGTGTAATGGTTATCAAATTTACTTATTCGTTTTCTTTCTTTTAAAAATTCTTAAATTTCTTTTTTTCTTTATTAATTCTTAGTATATTTTTTACGGTTGTTCTATGCTCTTATTCATAGTTAATAGTTAATTACCTCTGTTTGTCATTATCAAAAAATATAAAAAGGGATCAACGAGTAATAAAACAAAACAAAAAAAAATAGCAAATCTACGTGTAATATGCATTTTTTCAGCACCGAACTTCGTACACAACATTTTATCATGAAATTTTGAAAGAAAATTCGTCTTCGTTAAAGTAGAAGGCATTTAATATACTAACATAACTAATCATGTATCTTCTAATGGATTTATTTATTTTTATTACATTTAAAAAATAAAAATCTTTTTGGTTTTATTTTTTTCTATTATCTCAAACATGCAAAGAAAGATAACTCTTAGAATATATTTATGTTTAAGAGATTGTTTGCGCAACTATAAGTTATGAAAATATACATTTTCAATTATTTAAATTAAATTATGTTAAGGGGGTTCAGTAATATGTATGATTTTTTGTGATATTGTTGAAGTTTTGAAATTGTTTTCTCAATTTCATTAGTTAGTACTAGAATCAGTAGAGGACGAAAAACATTTCTTATTTCATTGTAAAACCTACGAAAATATCAGAGAAACTTTTTTTCATAATGTTAATTTAAATAGAAATATAGCTCCATTTGAAAATTTAAACATTTTAATGAAAAATTATCAGAGACAAACAGCCAAGTTTTTAAATTCATGTTTTTCACTAAGACAAAAATATATATATAAATCAAATTAATAAATGTCCATCATGCGCGCTATCTTTAAAGGATTAAGTAATACTGTACAGATATTAAAGTGACATATAGGTCCAATGGGCCGGGTGTGATGTATATACGTTTATATTGTATTTACTTGTTTATATTACACACATGTCACTATAATAAAATATTTACTTACTTACTTACTTACTTACTTACTTACTTACTTACTAGTTCTACAGTGCGCGAGTAAAATTTACAACGTTGACATTAGCCAAAATGGAGATGGAGTTTACCAATCATTAATTAAATCCGGACAAAGATAAAATTTAGCGGATAATCCTGCATCAATACATTTATATTTGTCAGATTAATTGTGTTATTACCTTTCCATCGTAAATAACGCATAGTATGCTTTCTTTCGAGTCACTGTACATGCTGTACATATAAATCATTAAAGTACAATATTTATATTTCATAAATTGAAAAATTGCGAGTTTAATTACGAATTACACGTGATCATTGACATAACTTGCATTTACATTAGACACTTTTCAAATTATATTGGATACTTAGTAATTTACAAATAACGTACAAATTGTGATAGAACAAATAAAATTAAATATAATGATTTGCAGTTTAAAAATTGATCAGTTATACATGCAGGTGTACATCTTCAGAACCACAAAGTTGAAATTTTGAACTTCTGAAAATTTGAAATTGTTGGATGAAACATATCATTGGCGTCGAAAGAAAATTGAAAGTGGGATCGAAGGCTAATTGAAAGTGTGTGTGTGTGTGTGTGTGTGTGTGTGTGGAGGGGGGGGGGGGTGTAGGGCTGAACCAACAAAAAACATAAACCCTCATAAAATGCCTATGTCTATCTTTGCAAAAAAAGTAGGGGTGGGACCCAGATCCCGCTCCCCTCCCGGTTCTGACGCCTATGCATATTGAGATATAACGAATAGTACTAGTATTCTAGCTGCAATAATGTAGCCCTCTCCGATTTTTTTCCTCCCCAGAAAACATCAGATAAAGAAATCGGAGAGGGCTACATTATTGCAGCTACTAGTATTCAATTTCAAGCTATAGTATATTATATATTCTACACAATTTTTTAAAATGTTATATTTTTTCCAGTACTTATATTAACTTAATACAGATCCGCATTTTCGGGGGGGGGGGGGTGTTACAAGGTCAGTTTTACGTACTTATTCTAAAAACCATTGACAAAAAGTTAATTGCTCTTATGTATAACTCCTTTAATAAGGGGTAGATTTTATCAATTGAAATCAGACTGAACATACTCGTATTATCAGATCTTTAAATACTAATGAGTATGGATAAATGACTCCTTAATCTCATCGTATGTTTTAATAAAAAATTCAACATATAAACATGAGATTGATAAATTATATATTTTTTTATTTGTTATCTTATAAAATGACTATTTTCCAGTTTTTAATCCCCCCCTACATGAGACAACAAAATCTTTGGAAAGGATAAAAACTGAAAAAAAAAGGATTTGTTGTTGATTTACAGGGGAGTTATTTTAAAAAATAAATTTCAATTTCCCGTTAATGTTGAACCTTTGAACATTTTTCTCAAAGATTTACATCTCTTTGTTTTTACAAAATAAGTTATGTTTTATATACACAGAGGGGGGGGGGGGGGGGGGGGTCCGGACCTTCCCTTTGAAATCTGTAAAGGTATTTAATGTACAAACTAAACCAAATGAAATTTATGTATATATTGCATAAAATAAAAGGGACCTTGCACCCCCCCCCCTAAAACGCGAATACGTATTTAATTGTAAAATCTCATAGACTTAATTAATTAAAGCATGATCGAGACCCCCCTTCCCCGCCAAAATAATTTTTCACGTTTAGGAATTCAACTGAGTTAACTTTTTTTCTTGTCAAGAAATCTCTTGGTTTTTTTTTTTTTTTACCCGGGTGTCCCTCTTGGAAAAAAAAATCCTGGATCCGCGTATTTTTTTTTTAAATCTCATGAATATATCAAAATAAATATGAAGATTTATTCAAATATGCACATGTGGCAGTTGGCAGTAACCATGCAGCTGACAGTTGGCAGTAATTAAGCAGTTAGCAGTTGGCAGTAAGCAGTTGGCTGTTGTATATAGCATTCCATACATCCTCAAATAAAAAAAATGTTTTATTTAGTTAATGGTGGGATTTTTTTTTTTTTTTTTTTGGTTCCTCCTTAAAAAATTCCGTTTCGTTTCGTTCCGCTTTCTGTTGCGTTTTCCGTTCCGCTCTTTTGAGTAGCGATATTACGCCCTCTGGTGAGGGTGACAGATTGCTCTTTTGAAAGACTGGAACTTGAGAAGCTTTTTTTTGGTAGCAGTTACATAACACCTCTTCCCCCCTACAGATAAGCACGACGCAGTTGTCACAAAAGATCTATTTATATTTCCCAAACGAAGTGAAAAACGCAGTGTCGGCCTGGCGGGTGCGGAAATTTTAAACAGACTATTAGCCGCTCAAAGTTGAACCTCCTTTGAATTCTTGTACTTCCCTGTATGAAAAACTTTTAAGGTAAATAAAACTATAAGAATAGGCATCTTATGCATGTTACTTTTTAAGCGCTAAGCTAGCATGCACAGGCACTTTTTGATGATATTTCCGATAATTCATTCAGAAATCTATTTATAGATGAAAATTTCCAGTTTTGAGCTGTTTCTATTTATAGATAAATGACGTAAACACGTAGTCATGCACCTTGTCCTTTCGTTCTTGGAAGTTCAAGGGGATATTTAGAAGTGGATTTTTCATCCTGCGAACAGTTTTAACTCAACTGAAGGTAAAGTAACTAAAGGTACGTGTATTCTATTTATATTTCTATTTTAAGAAGTGGAAAAATCCAATATATTTTGGAGTTTTTTTCTCTTACTAACTAAGGTATATAATATGAGATTATTGCATATTGCAAACAACAAATCAATAGTTGGTATGTTTACAGGTTTACTAAGTTATATATTGTCTACTGATTTTGATGATAAACCTGTGCATACATACATTGTGTATGTACATGAATCTCTTTGCTGGGTGCAGTTTTATCCACTTTATGCCATACTGTAAAATCAATAGGCTTACAGTATATATATGCTTCTTGGGGTACATGTTTAGGTCTCTAAAATAGCTGTCATTATCATGTGTTTAGCATAGATATATATATAAAAAAAATGTCTAACTCTTAACTTTGCTGTCAATATAAACCATAAACTAGCTCAGTTAACTGAGCTCACATTTTTTTTTTACATGTAGGATGAATAATAAAGGAAAGTTTAGATTGATTTATGATAATTCATTTTTTTTACAGATACATAGAATGTTAAGTTCTGGTCTACGAATTCCTGGATTTCCAAATGGGCAAGATACACCGGACACATATCGCGGAGAGCTAGGAAGTCCGCAACGAGTTCCATCTAATTATCATCCGCAATACGCTAATCAGCTGAACGAAGCGGACAGTGTTATTCCCCATTCGAGTGCACGTCCCCCAAGTGTGAACCATGCTAGTGAAATTAATTCTATACATGCATCGAGACCT
>NW_026930049.1:0-10860 GCF_032062105.1 Saccostrea cuccullata
TTTTTATATTTTATATCCCGACCTCTTTAAAGAAAGAAAGGTACAAGTGGACGAGGAGCGCTTACTTTTACAGTTGACGGCTTTTGGACAATGTAAATGAAAGGGCTTTGGCCGTAAATATCGACCTTGATAGCTCAGTTGGTAGAGAAACTGACTTGAGAGGAAGGGTTCGATTCCAGGTCTAGCTATACATCTTCTCTCCTGTTACATATAAAAGCTCTTTTTTATATATAAATGTTTAGCTCGATATTTAAATTAACGAAAATAACTTTTTTAATGTACATATACTGGTCACTCCTGGCTTTGTTGTGGCTAAGACAATATCATACTTTTGACCATTAGAAAGGTTTTTTTTTAACCTGTCATCATTTCTGTTCTTCCGAACATTATACAGGTCTAAATGTCCAAGTAAACCGTCAATTGTAAAAATCGGTGCTTCTCGTAGAAGTCCAGTAAATGATAAATGAGTTAAATCCCTATCTAAATTTATACTAATATATCTCCTCAAAGCATTGGTATTTGTTTAAATACATTTCAATAACTTGCCAGTGAATTGAAATATGATTACTTTGATGGTTTTAGGGAGCTACACCTTCTACTAGGACAGGACCGAGCCGTGCTGCTTCAGGGAATTACTACAAGTTTACAGAATCATCATCACCACGGTCCCGAGGCGACGAGGCTAGCTTGGAAAGTAACGTTAATTTTCAAGGTAAGAGGTCATGACCCACAAAGCAACAAAAGGTTATAGTCAGTACCATGGTAGGAGAGTACAATATTAGTTGAATTGTATTTAATATAGATTGAATCGTAGATTTTGTACACTTGCTTAGCCATTTTTTGTAGTACCCTATGCATTTTTTCTAGCTGGAACTTATTGTCTGACACTAGCAATTTCCATGTATGGAAATCATATTGGATCCTTGGAGATTTTGACAAAGGAAGGAACTAGTGCTGAAGTAAGGCATAAAATCTACAGTGGAAACCAGGGGAGAAATTGGTTTAATTATTCAAAGGAACTCACCCTCACGCCTTTATCAAAGGTACTTAAAAACTATAATTTGAACTACCAGTAATTACTAGAGGCCACAATGGCTTTACTAAAATGTGGACTAAGTAAATACAATTCAAAGTCTTACATATGTAATAAAAAAAACAAAAAAGGTCCAGTTTTTCACTTTGACACCCGGTTATTCTGCGTTCATGAACTCTTCTTACAAGCGGTATTTATTATCCATCCCTTACTCTGTTTTATCAGCGGATTTTACGGTATTCACTATCCATCCCTTACTCTTTTTTATAAGCGGGTTTTACTATTTGCTAAACAGTACACTATTTGTTACTCTATTTAGAGGTCAGGGTTTAGGTGACTTGTCATTGATAATTATCCGTCCCTGACTCTTCTTTATAAGCGGGTTTTACTTTTTGTTTTACAGTACACTATTTGTTACTCTATTTAGAGGTCAGGGTTTAGATGACTTGTGATTGATAATCATCCGTCCCTGACTCTTCTTTATAAGCGGGTTTTACTTTTTGTTTTACAGTACACTATTTGTTACTCTATTTAGAGGTCAGGGTTTAGGTGACTTGTGATTGATAATCATCCGTCCCTGACTCTTCTTTATAAGCGGGTTTTATATGACCTGACACCAAGAGGTGATGTTTGAAGTGAGAGTATTTTATTTGGAACTGTTGACTAGTAGACTTAAGTACTTTAAGAAGTATGTATGTGTAACAGAATACTATTTTTGTACGATACAAAGATAAGAGGGATTAAGTGACTAGATAATTGTTGTAGATCATCATCAGAACCAAAGTTGGCGGGAACAGAAGAAGAAGCTTTAAAGGAGACATTGCTGTAGATAACATTGTACTGGAAAATGGAGCTTGTATCTAATGACGAATGGATCGGGTGTGACGCGCACTAATGGATCGTGAACAGACGAATCATGAATTGCCCCTTTTTTATAGAAACAAAATTGTTAATGACCTTTTTCATATACTTACTCTGTAGTCAAATTCTAATCTTAATCAATATTTGTTAGATTTAACATTGAACCTTTTTATATTAAAATTCACAAGCTGCTCTTCAAGTTTTATGCATTTGTATTCCTACAAGATAAAAAAAAATGAAGAAAACTTTCGGGATTGATATTGAAATAAATTGGTAAATGTTACAATTTTGGAACAGAGCATAAAAATTACATAAAGTAGGAAAATACTACAATTTGGACCAGGGGCCCGTTTCACAAAGCCTACTTAGGACTAAGTAATATCTTAGGAAAGAACTTTTTCCTAAGTTCATTACTTATCCGTTTCACTAAACTCGTCTTATCTCAGGATATTCCTAAGTTACACTGTATGTCGTAACTTTAGGACAGGTAAATCGATGACGTAGGAAGAAACTAAATATTGCGGCTTCATATCCAAGATTTCTTATGGAGAGAAGAATGTATTTGTTGAGAGAAAATCAAACGGATTACTAGTATATGGATGACTACGTTCTCTCCAGGGTTAAAACTGCTTTACTTTTTATGAAATTACTCAGTACTAGGATTTCAATAATTGGCAAACATGTGTCAAAATTCGTCAAAAGTATATGAAAATGTCCGTTCACAAAACTGGAGCTGGCGAAATAGATGTACACATGCTGGAATAACTCCCGATCATTTGAAGAGCACGTCTTCGTAAACAAAAAGAAACTAGCACATGATTTGATCCATATTATACATGCATGTATACATTATGTTTTTTTTTATCTACATGTACATGTATATTTCTTTTATACATGTATATTACTAGTATTTTAATTAATATTAAATTCGAGTTTGAAAAATGATATTTTAGATAAATGCATCGAAACACTTGTTCACCTTCTATATAACAAGTACATGATTTTTGATGAACCACCAACCAAGCTCCGGATTTACAGATGTTTCTCCCAAAAATGGTTGCATATAATCTCCTCTAGGACGTTTTTATTGAGGGGACACAAGCATAACGCAGCTTTGTTTTCTATGAATCGGTAAAATTATTATTACCCCCCCCCCCCCACCCTGTGCTCCGTCAGTTCTTCCGACCATGAGATTACAACCAGTTTTCCTCTCCGCTTAATTTAATACAATGTATAGCCATGCATGAGATTTCAATAGATTTCCCTTTTTAAAATTCTTTTATTTAGTATTTTCATATCTGTAGTCGCGAATTTGAGATTTTTTTCTGGTATGGCATTCTTATTTTATCTATTTGAGAAAGCTTTATATATACAGCACGAATAACTAACGTTGAGTTGTCATTGGCAAATATTTTTTTTTAAAAGAATGTCCTCACATGTGCATGTGTTCGCTACGAAGCAATCATTTTTGAATTTCATTTACAATTAGATACCCTATAAAGAGCAAAATAAATTAAACGTATAACACGTAGAACAGTTTTTTAAAAATACAAATATCGGGTGCCCGGAAGGGAAGAGGGCTTGAAATGATGTGTCTGTGAATGCTTAGTTCTAGCGGCAAACTTCGCAAAGTTAAAATATACTATATCTTTTCTCCAAGTCCTTTGAAAGTGGGAGTTAATCCCCAATGCTCCCGCCCCTCCATCTTTGAAGCTAAAAATATAACCCATACTGACATACTGAGAGTTGTAGATAGAGCGGAGAGGTATTTCATTAGTCTTTAAATTATACACAACTTAAGAAACGACTTAGGAAAAATTTAAGATAAGATTGTTTCGTGAAACGGTTGTGACAAATCTTAGGAACTTCCTAAGTTATAACTTAGGCATATCTTAAGTTATGTCTTAGGACATATCTTAGGAAACGTTTTTGAAACGGGCCCCAGATGTATAGAAAGAAAAGCTTATAGGACGCGTTACATACGTAAAAAATATGTCTAACTGTATAATGTATTATGTACAATTGTATTTATGGGGTTGATGAAATATTCCCTAGTCAAATTTAGTATAAAAAGGAAGGTCCCACAACTGATAGAAATATACAAACTAACATTAGAGACATAAAAATCTCTCGAAGTAATTTTACATTTTAGACACATACCTTGTCATTTTTTTTATAATTTTTTTTATGAGAGATTGAAAACTTTTCATCATACCGTATACGTAGAAATTTAAGCAAAACTAAAATTAAGCGATTTTTCAAAAAAAAAAAAATTATTTTATTTTAGCGAGATGTTATTTTAACGATTTATAAAAAGCTCACTAAAGAGCCATTACATTCAATTTTAGCGAATCTAGCACTTTCGCTAAAAAAATTGCAAAAATAAATCTTCGCTACAAGTACTGCGTACACGTTTGTTTGTTTGTTTTTTTTTTTTTTGCTCAAATGTTATGACATTAGGGGCTTGTTTTCTATTTCCTGTGACATTATCATAGCAATAGATACCAACATGAAAATAAATGACAAAAATTCAAGATATTATGCTGTTGAATATTCTATCACTTTGATACCTTAACATGCTTAACAAGTCATTTATTAGCTCACCTCAACGAAGTTGGGGGGAGCTTATGTGATACCCTCGGCGTCGGCGTCGGTGTCGGCGTCGGCGTCCCGGGTTAAGGTTAAGTTTTTTGGAGCAGTTTTCTTTTTAAGTACTTCTATGTCTTATATTGATTACACATGCATGGAAGATGTTGCTAGTGTGTTTCATTGTACCAGACTAATGTTTAGGGTGCAGGTTAACATTTTTGGTGCAGTTTTTGGTGTAAGTCTCATTCCCGAGTAACTATAAGCCCTATGTTGACCAAACTTACATGGATGATACATCCAAGGATGCATACTACCAGCCTTGCTTCGGATGCTGAATCTGACCTACATTTTCCGGTTGAGTGAACAGGTTTAAGTTTTTGGTGATGGTTTCATTTTGAAGATACTTTGAGCCCTATAATGACCAAACTTGCATGGATGGTACATCTTAGGATGTAATCTACTAGACTTGCTTCGGATGTTGAATCTGACCTACATTTTCCGGTTGAGTGAACAGGTTAAAGTTTATGGTGATGGTTTCATTTTGAAGATACTTTGAGCCCTATAATGACCATACTTGCATGGATGGTACATTTTAGGATGTATTCTACTAGACTTGCTTCGGATGCTGAATCTGACCTACATTTTCCGGTTGAGTGAACAGGTTAAAGTTTTTGGTGAAGGTTTCATTTTGAAGATTCGTTGAGCCCTATAATGACCAAACTTGCATGGATGGTACATCTTAGGATGTAATCTACTAGACTTGCTTCGGATGCTGAATCTGACCTACATTTTCCGGTTGAGTGAACAGGTTAAAGTTTTTGTTTCAGGTTTCATTTCCAAGCTACTATGAGACATATAATGACCAATTTGCATGGATGGTACATCTTAGGATGCATATTACAAGACCTGCTTCAGATGCTGAATCTGACCTACATTTTCCGGTTGAGTGTTCAGGTTAAAATTTTGGATGCAGGTTTCATTTCCAAGGTACAGTACTATGAACCCTATAACTACTAAATTGCATGGATGGTACATCTTAGGATGCATACTACCAGACTTGCTTCGGATGCTGAATCTGACCTACATTTTCTGGATGAGTACACAGGTTAAAGTTTATGGTACAGGATTCATTTCCAAGTAACTTTGAGCTCTATAATGACCAAACTTGCATGGATGGTACATCTAAGGGTGCATTCTACTTGGCTGGCTTCGGATGCTGAATCTGACCTACATTTTCTGGATTAGTGGAAAGGTTAATTTTTTTATAAAGGTTTCATTTGCAAGTAACTTTAAGCCCTTTGTTGACCAAACTTGCATGGATGATGCATCTTAGGATGCACAGTAATGGACTTGCTTCAGATGCTGAATTCGACATACATTTTCCAGATAATAGACCTCGTAAAAGTTATGGGTGCAAATCTATCACCAAGAAACTATTAGGCTTATATAAACCAGTTGCACAAATGATGCATCAAGGGATGAAAACTCTCAATCTTGCTTCAGATGCTGGATTTTAATTACATTTTCATGATGAAGAACTAGTTTTTAGTTTTTATATAGGTCTATTCCAAAGTATCAAATTTGCATAAATTTTGCATTTTTGGATGTACACTTTTTGTTGGTTAATTGTGTGACTTAATTTGCCTTACTTAAAGACAACACACGTTGAAGTGAGCTCTGTAATCTCTGATTACCTATGTTTAATACAGTGTTCTATGACGCCATTTTGCAAAGGGCAGTAGAATGTCTTGAGCTAGTAGCTTTGAATACAAATGAAATAAACTAAAATATGGATGTTTGGATCGGTATATATTATTTTGGTTGTAAATAATGTAATTTTAGTAGTAAATGATTTATTATGTACTCGGAATATGTCAGATTTATTTCATGATCGGATTCAATCTTTCTGCAACTATAATTATTAGTCTATATATTTTTATCACACTTCATAATCTAGATTTGATATTTTGAATGTAAAATCTTAGAATCTGTGCGGTTATACGTTTTTCTTGTACCCACACACTATATACCATTAAGATTGTTATTTACATGTTTTAATTTTAATTAAAAAACTGTTTCTATCGTCAAAAAATATTTGTTATCAAGTAATACTTTTTATCTATTAATCAGAAATATATTTACAAAATGTAAACGTTTTGACTTCATACCACACATACTTTTGGAGCAATTGTAAAAATAATTTTTAGACATGTTGACCTTTGACGAAACCTTAAGTGTTGTTTCGTATGCATTGGTACGTAAAATTTAAATTGGTAAACATAGTGGCTAAAAGGAAAAACTCTAAACAATGAGCTATTATTTCCCCCGGGATAAATTTTTGAATTTGCTAAAACGAGGACATCTTGCACCCTTTCTGACAAACTTTTGTTTATATCTGTAAAGAAAATAATAGTTGTGGTCGCTAATGAGTGTCCCATGGGATCAACACATGGAAATAGTGCCCATATTGTACAAGTTGTATCCCTTGGAATGCTCCGAAGCTATGATAGGAACATGTATTCCATCAATTGCCCGGGCTCAATTAACGTTTAGCTCTTTCTTCTAGCCTTCTCTGTTTTCATTCGAGGTAAGCTACTCATAAATAACATGTATAAGTTAATGTTACAGAAATTTCAACATTATCATTGAAAATAAGCATTTGTAAGCATTTTTGGCAAATTACCCCTTGATGTCCAGCGGTTCGTTCTAATTTTCTTTTCATATATTTGTATTGTTCAAAGATTTTTTGAGATTGATCACTATTACTTTTCTTTATCCTTTGCATTCTCCTTCAAAATACATAAATACATGACTGACTTTTTCACTCTAATTGCAAGCCAATTGTGTATACATGTTCACTGAATTGATGATGGATTTTTCCGTTATTTCCCGATAATGACATTATCACAGGGCGCGTGTGACTAGTGTAGGGGATGCTCACTCGTCCATGGCACCTGATCCCTGATATTTCGGAGGTCCTTGATTGCTCTGCTCCTATTTTGTATTGTTTTGAGGACATTTATATTGAATATTGTTCGTTATCTCCTTATCCTTCATGTATCATGTTCAAGAGGATATTTTATAATGGCCCCACACACTTGATGTACTGTACATTTCCCAACACCAAAAAGATTCCAATATCTTATTTCTGCTGGGTACGTCAATCGGTAGATGGCAACAGTTATCTTTTTCTTTACATCCTACGGCTCTTCAGCTAGTAAATAAAAATTTTGATATTTTTTTCTTCTTTGTGTGTAAATTTTATACCATTATTTGTCCTTTAAACATAACTTCCTTTACTTTCGTACCAATATGTAAATTAGTGGATCGGATTTCCACCCTAGTCTTTAAGGAACATTCAAAAGTTAGTTCTTTACCCAAAAAGTAAAAAAAATACACTTTTTCTATAAAAGTTCACAATTTCGAATCTGTCAATCTCCTTATTTTATATGAAATATGAGGATTAACTAACAGTACATAAACCTATTTTATTTAATAATATGACCACAAATTAAAAGATATGTGACTTATCCTTTGGAT
Organism: Saccostrea cuccullata; assembly: GCF_032062105.1. Lineage (NCBI taxonomy): Eukaryota > Metazoa > Mollusca > Bivalvia > Ostreida > Ostreidae > Saccostrea > Saccostrea cuccullata. Next base: position 8,024 of record NW_026930049.1, read on the forward strand.
CAAGGCTCGTACAATTTTAAATACAAATATAGGTGCCTTTACCCAATCAAAAGATTAAGGTTCATGATGACTGTGACCGATTAGCATAAATGCTTATTCCTTCACGGAACCTCATCAACGTTTAAAAATTCCAGGGGATATATCGAAGTTCCTTTATTGTTTGCATCGTCTGTTTGGACTTATGATAGCCAATATTTGTTGTTGATTAAACTTATAAATATCACCTAAGAAATAAAAGGAAATATAAAATGTTTGTAGGGATTACCGGTGGAAAGGCTTATTATTAAAAAGGCAGTGGCGTCATCACACTACGATCCAGAACCTGTGCCGTCCGACCTTCCGACTCATCCTTTTTCAGATGAAGAAAGGACACTTTGGGAAAGTGAATATCAATTCAGTTTTCGTAAAATTGCATGTGATGATGACGTGCCATGTGCTGTTTGCCAAGTGACGTCACAAACTACCACTGGTTGGAAGAAAGAATTCTCTGGCATTTTGATCGGCACAGATGCATAGAATTATCAATCTGAATATGTTTGATTGGATGAAAATCCAGATTTCTTTGAGGGAACTCGCAGTCATGTTGATAATGGGCGAACTCTTTATCCGATCAGGACGGTATGTGGTAGCTTACCATGTCCACCTTACGTAGATCATCAGTTTGTATCATGTGTCGTTTGTTCTCAATAAATCTCCAACACATGCACAATTAATACTAAGACTTTATATTCTATATCTTTTTACTATACATCTGTTATCGTCTTTCGTGGACTGATTGTATATTGTTTAACGTCCCTCTCGAGAATGTTTAACTCGTATAGATGCCGAGGTCAGGTCATCGTGTACCTGATTGACCTGGTTTTGTATAAAAGGATATGAAGATAACGAACAGTATACAATATCAAAGTCCATAAAACAATACAAAATAGGAGCAGAGCAAATAAACACCTCCGAAACATAAGTGGTGGGATCAGGTGCCACTGAGGAGTGAGAATTCCTTGCTGACCGGTCATCGTTTGCTCCTTGTCATGATTGGGAAATGTAAAAAAAAAAAACGTCCTAAATCATTGTATAAATAATGGACTAACAATTACTATGAAAAACATCAGTCAGCATTTGACTCAATGATAAAATGTATTTGTTGACAATGTCATTGTATCGACCAAAGAACTTACAAAATGATGACTTTATAGCGGACAAGACAGACCATACACAATTCTAAAATTTTATGCCGCTAAATTGTCTTAGAAATTTAATTCTAGAACATGAATTCAAAAAAAAGAAATTTCATTTTTTCAAGCTTTGTCATTCAAATGATTGTGGATATTGCACCTGATTGACATGGGAAAATAATGGCCCACAGGAAATACACGGCACACTTCGAGCGGAAATATCAGAGTTATTTTCCTTCTCTGTTCAGGAAAGGTATTAATAATTTCAGATACTAATTGGAGATGATTCACCTGTTGATCTTCATAATTTGAAATATTAGAGAAATCAAGCTTCAACATGACGTGACAAGCTTCAACACCTTTCTTTAAGCAGGTGGCACGGATGAAATGATTTGTATAGAAGTGCAGCAGTTGAACTTTTAGTGAAACGGTTTTCATGAAACTCCATGTGTATTATGTCAAAAATGGTATATTATCCAAAAGCTATCATGGTCTTTAAACTTCTGTCGCATTCTTGAAAATTTTCTAGAAATATTTCTCCAAGGTTTAAACCGGGTATTTTGACTTTCCTGAATGAAAAAAAAACAGAAAACCAAATTAAAATTGTCAAATCTTGATGATTTTTAGGAAAATTGATAATTGTCAAAATTAGTTGTTTTCTAGGACAATTGATCATTTTCTAGGAAAATTGATAATTTCTACTTTTAAAAGCAAAATATTTATTTGACTACCATAACATATCATAATACTATACCTGACATTTCATTAATTCTCCCGTAGAACTCACCAACATCTGGCCGCTCTGATTTTTTTTTGTATCCTGCGTGACAATTTTTATGTAAAATCGCCTGCCATTTAAATCAGTTTGAAGAACGATGTCCATTTTCATTACACAGGAACCCTTTATACTGACGGTCCCCGATGTGTAGAGTTTTTCAAAATCTGCAGCTCTTATCACGTCTTTATGCTGTACGTTTCTTTTTCCCATTTTTTTTTGTCTCGGTCAACACAGTCTTAAAAATTTTATTCGCCAAATAAAACTCAACATTGTTAACAATATCGACTTTCTATATGTGAAAAATGTGTTTATACCCCGTATCTTATACTTGTAACATTGACGTTCTTGAATACAGTTCCCTATTCTTAAAAACTTTACAAGATTCTTTCTTTTTTTCTAAGTTTGGGATTAAAACAGTCTGGGAAAATTTAAACACCTAAAAATACATTGTTTAGTGTTAACACCGACTCTTTTCTAATATTTTCTGTAGATCTGAATTTTTAGATCAATATTGCTGTGAGCAATACTATTTGGATTCTTTGATGAGTTTAAAAGCCTTCTAACAAGCCAATCAAATTGCAGTATTTTCAAAAGAGGTATAACAAAGTTGGTTGAACAAACTTATAGGTCAAGGTTAAAAGGTCAATAATCTTGGTATTTAAATAATGTCTAGTCACAATAAATACACCCGTGCCACATGGAAACACTAGTATTAACGGTTTGGTTTGAATATATTGTTTTGATGTATTAACGGTACAAAGCTTATGGTTTTGATTAAAATATTTTGAAAGGGATCGGATTGTAAGGTCAAGTTGGAAGCTGTAGCACCAACCATTCAGAATTATGGCTATGGTTAAAGTTTGAAAATTGCTGGTAAACGTGGGTCA
>NW_026930050.1:0-10969 GCF_032062105.1 Saccostrea cuccullata
GCTGAAACTTTATATGGCTATATCTCCTTTGTTTTTTGACGAAATGTTAGGAATTTTAAAATATAGTCATTCATTTAGATACCCTTCAATACGATCAAGATAAAAATTTATGAAATCACGCGCATGCATGTGTGCTGCAATCTGATTGGCTGAAACTTCAAATGGCTATAACTCCTTTGTTTTTCAAAGAAACAGGATGGGATTTGGAACATAGATAAATGTAAGGGACTCCTAAAAGAAGGTGTAGTCATTATGCACGTACTTGCACGTGCGTGCACGTGAAATGAGTAAAATTAAAAATACACTCGAATGAGTGTATTTTTTAATACTTTTGGATGAAATGCTTTGATATTAAGTATATTAAAATTTTAGATATTGTAGACAAGATAATATGATCGTTACGCACATGAACACACACGCGTGCAATGCCTATTTTTTAAATATATTTTGTATATTTCTGGGAAGACTTTGATTAAGTCTAAATTCCATAAAGTATTTCTTATTTAATAGCGATTACAGGGAATATTAATATGGCACCAAAAGGGAGTTGGGGAGCGTTTGGGGAACATCTGTAACGGTCCCCGTTACAATTAGCACTAGTTATTATTATTATTCCTGGGAAAATTTTGTCCTTGAGTGATCTTGTAAACTACACATCCGACTAAGGTAAAATGTTTTTAGGGTCAATAGACATGTTATGTAGATTTGCCGAACAAAGGTCATTTTGCGCGCACGTGCTTGCAAGAGCGCGCACGTGCAACATGTAAAATGACCGATTTGATTGATATAGGAGTAACTTTTTTAATTTTTGATGAAATGCTTTGAAACTCATAATGTAAGGATATTTTAGTAATATAGACAATATGACATGGTCAAAATAGCAAAATCTCACGCGCATGCACGTGCGCTTTGCTCTGATTGGCTGAAACTAAAGTCTCAATATCTTTCTTGTTTTTTGAGGAGATCCTTTGAAATTTTGAACATAGCCATGCATTAGGATATCCTACAACATGATATATAGAAATTATCATGAAAACACGTGCATGCACGTGCGCTGCAACATGCATTCACATGTGCAAGTGTGCAGTGATAAAATTTGAATGAACATAGTACACTTTTGGGTAAACGTTAAAGTCTCAAATGCATAGAGTTTGTCTTATTTAATTACGCTTACAGGGAATATGACTATAAAAGGGAGTTGGGGAGCGTTTGGGGAACATCTGTAACGGTCCCCGTTACAATTAGCACTAGTTTACAGTAATATACAAATCATTAAGTACAAACTTAGCAAAAATCTAAAAATACATACATCAGAGTGTCCGTTGCTGCACACAATGTCCCAGTGAAGTTATATCCCAGTAATACCTCAATGATGCTTATACGACAATTATCTATGCATCGAATTGACAGGGTATTTATACAGTAATATAAATCTAGAATATTCTAGAAATTGTAAATACATGATATTTCTGGAAAGTTCTGGACATACACAAAGTTCAAGAATGTTCTAGAAAATTACCGAACATGTTGACCACTCTGGAATGTTCAAGAAACTTAATGTTACTAATAATATACATGATGAAACAATACACACCTCACAACAGCACCTTAACTGTACTGCGTAAAGGTTTTAAGTAAAAAAAAGTCATATACTACGACCAGCTTGGGCCATTCCAACTTTGCTTTCACATTGTTGTGATCTGAGGACATACATCGCATTTTAACCAAACGTTTTTCTGTTTTTCGTTATCAATTAAAAATAGAGAACACAAGGAAGGAAAAAAATTTGAAGAATACCCGAAAAACACAGGGAACTCGGACTTCATGTTTTTTAACAAAAATGGTCACGGTCGAGTAATAACACATTCGATTACAATTTTTTGGCCTTGATATGTTAGTATTGCAAAGGCAAAATTGTATGCAACTAGTACATTAAAATTAAGGTTTTGAACTTTTAGAAAAAATTTAAGTGGGGACCTACACATTTTGACAAGTATATATTACATATTTTTTCTTTAAAATCTAACGGAGGCAATTGTAGGCCATTAAGTTAAAAGGATAGTACAAGAATAACATCACATATTAATTTTGATTGAACATATTCAATTGTTTAACACAAAAGGATCAGAAACAAGTTCTTACAACTTACAGGTTCTTCCGCTGGAATGACATGTTATTTCCATAAAATCACGTTCATTAATTGTGAAACTTTATTCATATGTTACATGTACTTCCCCTTTATGCACGCCGATATGATATACAATATCTCGGATTTATCGTTGCTATATGGGGCAAAGTGAGGCCATCCATATCTCACGGTACAGAATCGGTATATTTTCACTAATTATGTGATAATAATACTGAACTAGGGTAAAAGAGAGCCCCCTATTTTTAGGTCACCTGAGTAAATTCAGGTGACCTATTGCTATCTGTTTTCGCCGTCGTCGTGCGTCGTGCGTAGTGCGTCGTGCGTCGTTCGTCGTGCGTTAACATTTGAACATTTTCAGCTTCTTTTCTGAAACTACTGAATCAATTTCAACCAATTTTGGCATATAGAATGTATGGGTGAAGGGGGACAAAAGTTGTGAATTTCATGGTCCCTGCCTCCCTTAAGCCTCTGGGGTGGGGCCAAAACCACTAAAATTAGTGCAATCTTTAAAAATCTTCTTCTTTACTCCTGGACATCAAGCAGTCAAACTGTTGGTATGATTGTAATCAGCATGTAGGCCTCTACCAAAATTGTGAAATTCATGGCCCTGGGGTCAGGGGTTCTAGTGCTAGGGCGGGGCTAAATGAGTATATAGTGAAAATGCATTATTTCTTTGAAAATTTTCTTCTCTACACCTGGGTATTAAATAAACCAACTAAGTACATAGTTATGATGAGCAAGAGTGCCTCTACCAAAATTGTGAATTTTATGGCCCCAGGGTCAGGGGTTCTTGTGTTAGGACGGGGCTCTATTGATTATATTTAGTGGAAACACATGATTTCTTTGAAAATCTTCTTCTCTGCCCCTGGGTATTAAATATACTAACTAATTGCATAGTTATGATAAGCAAGAGTGCCTCTACCATAATTGTGAATTTTATGTCCCCAGGGTCAAGGGTCCTGGTGTTGGGGGGGGGGGGCTCTATTGATTATATGGTGAAAATACATGATTTCTTTGAAAATCTTCTCCTCTGCTCCTAGGTATATAATAAACTTAATAAGTACATAGTCATGATGAACAAGAGTGCCTCTACAAAAAGTTTGAATTTTATGGCCCCAGGGTCAGGGGTTCTTGTGTTAGGGCGGGGCTCTATTGATTATATATAGTGAAAGCACATGATTTCTTTGAAAATCTTCTTCTCTGCCCCTGGGTATTAAATATACTAACTAAATGCATAGTTATGATAAGCAAGAGTGCCTCTACCATAATTGTTAATTTTTTGGCCCCAGGTTCAAGGGTCCTGGTGTTGGGGGGGGGGGCTCTATTGATTATATATTGAAAATACACGAATTCTTTGAAAATCTTCTTCCCTGCTCCTAGGTATTAACTAAACTAAATAAGTGCATAGTTATGATGAGCAAGAGTGCCTCAACCAAAATTGTGAATTTTATGGTCCCAGGGTCAGGGGTTCTGGTGTTAGGACGGGGCTCTATAGATTATATAGTAAAAATACATGAATTATTTGAAAATCTACTACTCTGCCTCAAGGTATTAAATTAACTGACTAAGTGCATAAATATGATGAGCAAGAGTGTTTTTACCAAAATTGTGAATTCTATGGTCCCAGGGTCAAGGATTCTGGTGTTGGGGGGGTCTATTAATTATATCCTCTTTTAAAACTATGAATTTTATGGCCCCAAGGTCATGGGTTCTGGTGTTAGGGGGCGGGGCTCTATTGATTATTTAGTGAAAATACATTAAATATTTGAAAATTTTCTTCTCTGTCTCTGGGTATAAAGCAGATGAACTACCTTTATTGTTTCTATCAGCAAGGGCCCTAATCTTGCAGACTTGAGTATTTCAATGCCCCAGGGTCAGGGGTGGGGTGGCGGCTCTACTTATATACTGAAAATGAATTTATTGTTTGAAATCTGCTCTTTTGTATTTATAAACCATTTATTTATTGATATTAAGGGTGCCTTTTTAAAATTTGTGCAATGTGTGGACCTTAAGGGTCAGGGGTTTAGGTCACAGTGTTAGGGACACTACTTATTAGTTGGAATGCATTTTTGTTCCCCTACCCTGCGTATTCAGTAACCAAGCTAAGCAACTGCTAAGTGTATTGTTATGATGATCAATGGTGCCTCTTTCAAAATTATGAATGTCATGTACCATCTGGCTTAAAACATTTATCAAATTCTATAACTGGAAAGTTGTTGCAGAATGCTCAGGTGACCTATAAGGCCCATGGGCCTCTTGTCATTCTAAAACTTAGTATGATATGAAATTGTTCCTGAAAATAATTAAGCACTTAATGTAATAATACCTAGGATTAGGTAAAGTTTTAAATAAAACAATGGAATTAATATTTTTTGTTATGCTCCTATGAAGATTAAGATTTCTTTCGTATTTTGTCTATTGTACAAATTGGAAAAAAAAATGTATGTTTTATTATCATAAAATATTCTACAATGAATCTCACAGGAAGGACCCGGGGTAGAGATATTTTTGAGAGGAGTGAGGAAAAGAGCAATGGACCTTCAGATAAGACACTAACGTTCTTTGACTTTGGAGGACAGTGTGCATACTACGCTTGTCATCAGATTTACCTCACAAGGAGAGCCTTTTACATTGTGGTTGTAGACGCCTCTAAAGACCTTAACCAGGTGGTAGATAAGGAGGTGTGTGACCAGACGGACACCGTGTTCTCTGGATGGACATACAAAGGTATAATCTTATTCTAATACTGTGCCATTAAAAAAAAATCAGTTAGACATTGGAAATTCTCAATTTTTGTTTAGGAGTCATTAACAATTTTAGACTGCAAGAATGTGAAAAACCATTTACGATAATTTTTCTGCATATTTCTTATGAATGAAATACGTAGGATTTCTTATTTCTGTCATACTAATGAATAAGGCTCATGTTTCAGAGTACTTTGTGTTTTGGTTGAAATCTATCCACACCTATTGTTCATCTGTAAAACAAAGAAGTGACGAACAAGTAGAAGTACTTATTGTAGCAACACACTGGGATAAATCATTATATAATGTAAGTATAAATTTAATTAATGAAAAAAAGCATATGTGATAATGCAATACTTAGAAAACATTATTGATCAATTAAGTCTTGCATAAACATGACATGTATTTAAATTAAAAGGTAATCTTTTATATTACTGATCTTGTAAAGTACATGCAGGATGATTTAAATTCTTTTTTATAGAACAAAGATTTTCTTTTGCAATCATTATACAATGAATTACCGAACGATTCTGACACGAACCAGTATATAAGAGAAGACAGATGTTTCTTAGCACGCTTTCCAGCCGCTCAACCCTTAGTTGATCTAGAGAAATGCATCATAAATATCACATTAAACGCAAGGTGGAGCGAGAAGATACCTCACGAATGGGTTTTCCTTAGTGATGAAATCAATGAAAAGAGCAAAAATCAACCGATATTATCATTTAATGACCTACATAGAAGGTTGCCGGTCCAAGAAGATGCCAAAACGGAAAATGCTGTTGACATGCTTCGATACTATCATGATGCCGGAAAATGTCTTTTCTTTAATGAGAAAGGTCTTCAAGAATCAGTAATCATAGACGTCCAGTGGTTCATAAACGCATTCAAAACCATCATTACAGACAAGTTACACGTGAAAGGGATACACGCAAGTAAAATAGACTGGAAGGAATATTACGAAACAGGAAATCTGAAAGATACACTTTTAGATGGAATCTGGGAACTAGAGGATAAGAATTCACAGGTGTTAGAAAAAAACGATGAAATTAAAAGAAATGGTGGACATTATTTGGATTACAAGACAACCTTGCTGAATTACATGATGAGGCTAGGATTGATAGCCGTCGGAAAGGAATGTCATTATGTGCCTTCTATGAACAAAAAGAAGTTTGACATCGCACAGAAAGAATTTATTCAAAACACAGAGTCAAAAACATCCGTTTTGGTGTTCCAATTTGACTTCCTGCCTTTTTTTTTATTTTATCGCCTTGTTGTGACATTAATGCAAGTAGAAGGATTGGAGGTCTTAAGAAGTAAAGGAACAAAATGTCTGTACAAAAACACAGCAATGTTTAACTGCAGTGGTCATTATCTGGTAGTTGCTGTTACATGTAACTCTATCCAGTTTCAAATTTTGCACTCTGAAGCTGACGGATGTTTGCAAAAAGAAATAACAGTAGCAATTAGACAATGCATTGACGAAATTTTGATGGATATCACAAATACGTTTCACAAACATCTTTCGTATACGACTGGATTTACTTGCCTTGAAAAAAACAATCAGATAATTGGTATAGAAATCGATGATAATTTTATTGAGGAGAAGAAGTTGAGGACAGGAACCTCAATGAATTGTCCTCTGCACCAGTTAGATGACCGCCATAAAATCAATCCTGATTATTTGACGGAGTTTTGGAAGTAACTAAAAATTTTTGAACATAAATCTGATGAATTGGTTATCTTGGATCCATTGCCTTCAACAATGGTAATTCATTGCAAAGAATGTTTTAACTACCGGAAAAATAGATGATTATCCATTTGGATTGATAAACCAACATGCCATTTCAAAATTTCAACGATGTATTTTATTATAAAACTAATGTTTGGGGGTGGTATAGGATTGTGATAACATGTAAACAATTCCAGTAAAAATAAATGTGTGAGAATTGTTTCGGATAATTTTAGAATTTTTTTTAAAGATCATGCTCATACATGTTCTTACGTAAGCTAAATAATGCAAATCAAAATAAATAAATAAAAACAAAATTATTAAATAAAGAAAAACGGAATTATTAAATAAAGAAAAAACAAATTAATGTATAAAGAAAAAACGAAATTTTTAAATAAAATAAAACCAAATAAATATATGAAGAAAAATGAAATTATTAAAGAAAAACGAAAATAGTAAATAAAGAAAAACGAAAATATTAAAAGAAAAATTTTCTTTATTTAATAAGTTTGTTTTTCTTTATATATTAATTTGGTTTTTCTTTATATAATAATTTTGTTTCTCTTTATATATTAATTTCGTTTTTCAAGTAGAAAACTGAAACAAAAATACGGAATTTACAGATGTGCATGGTAAGGGCCTGGACCCATAAATCACTAGCGCACGCGTGTGTTAGACCTGATATTGTTTGCCTTTGCACTCACCGACTCACATATCGAATACACAACCATTACAATACATGATTTGGGGAAAATTTAATCTTTGGTATCTAATAGTAATATGCTTAGATTTGTGTTTTTATCATGCATTAACATGATTAAGGTGAATTTTAACCAGTCTGATAAATTGGCCAGTAATTCGGTGAGAAGTTGACATTAACAATTGGTTTAATAACATTAGCTTTCTTAAGGTAGCTAAGGACACCTGACCCCAAAAAACCTGTCAATAGATTTTGTTGAAATTTTCACAAGGTGTAAAGGGATGTGTAATGAACACTTAGTCGAAATATGAACATGGCATTGTGGGTAAATTACGGAACCAGGGGGTAATGAGTTACCTCCCCTTTCCAGTCACTCCAAAAATCATAATACAAGATAATTATTACCCATAAAGAATTTATTGGGCAATATGCATTCAATATTAAAAAATATTTTTAAACAATATTGATACTATTAACTTATTTAAACAATGGATTGTCTGAATATATATAAATTAAGAGAATAATCCATGTAGAACATTTGAAATTTGACCAATTTGGCCATTTTCATGCACACAAATTTGACACTTTTTAAATTCTAAAAAAAAATCTGTCCAATAGAATTTTCATTTTTTATCATTATATGAAAGATCTGTCTAATACTATTCTTCACTCAGAAAATCTTGGTCACATTGAGGGCTAATAAAGGTACCAGATGATCCACAACTACCCCCCCCCCTCTTTTGGTTTCCCATCCTAAAGGTAAGAATAATGATTAAAGTGGCTATTCAAATAAATGCATAGCAAAGGGAAAAACAACTGAAGAAATAAATTAGAAGTAAAAATCAATTGCTAATAAATGACTAAAGAAAATATTTTTATGAAATAACAGTACATATAGAGTAATAACTTGGAAGAGTTTCCCCCCGACCCTCCTCTTGCAATAAAACATGAAATTAAACCAATATTGAAATTATCCATAAAAAGTTCCTCAACAAAATTAAAATATAATTTATATTTCAACAATAGATACTTGAACAAAAATGTAATTTAAACAAGAGGCCCATGGGCCACATTGCTCACCTGAGTAACTTGGGTGATGCAGATATTTTTTAAAGATTTGTTCTATATATTTCTATGTAAAACTTGGATTCTCTATTGTGGCCCCGCCCTACCCCCGGGGGTCATGATTTGAACAATTTAATATTTACACTACCCAAGGATGCTTCCACATAAGTTTCAGCTTTCCTGGCCCAGTGGTTCTTGAGAAGAAGATTTTTAAAGATTAGTTCTATATATTTCTATGTAAAAATTGGATTCCCTATTGTGGCGCCGCCCTACCCCCGGGGGTCATGATTTTAACAATTTAATATCTACACTACCCAAGGATACTTCCACATAAGTTTCAGCTTACCTGGCCCAGGGTACTTGAGAAGGAGATTTTTAAAGATTAGTTCTATATATTTCTATGTAATAATTGGATTCCCTATTGTGGCCCCGCCCTACCCCCGGGGGTCATGATTTTAACAATTCAATATCTACACTACCCCAGGATGCTTCCACTTAAGTTTCAGCTTTCCTGGCCCAGTGGTTCTTGAGAAGAAGATTTTTAAAGATTAGTTCTATATATTTCTATGTAAAACTTGGATTCCCTATTGTGGCCCCGCCCTACCCCCGGGGGTCATGATTTTAACAATTTATTATCTACACTACCCCAGGATGCTTCCACATAAGTTCCAGCTTTCCTGGCCTAGTGGTTCTTGAGAAGAAGATTTTTAAAGATTAGTTCTATATATTTCTATGGAAAACTTGGATTCCCTATTGTGGCCCCGTCCAACCCGTTTCGGTCATGATTTTAACAATTTAATATCTACACTACCCAAGGATGCTTCCATATAAGTTTCAGATTTCCAGGCCCAGTGGTTCTTGAGAAGAAGATTTTTAAATATTTCTTCTATATCTTTCTATGTGAAACTGGGATTTCCTATTGTGGTTCCGCCCTACCCCCGGGGGTCATGATTTTAACAATTTAATATTTTCACTACCCAAGGATGCTTTCATATAAGTTTCAGCTTTTCTGACCCAGTGGTTCTTGAGAAGAAGATTTTTTAATGACCCCACCCTATTTTTGTATTTTCTTGATTATTTCCCCTTGGAAGGGGTCTTGGCCCTTGATTTTAACAATTTAAATTCCCCTTCACCCAAGGATGCTTTGTACCAAGTTTGGTTAAAATTAACCCAGTGGTTCTTGAGAAGAAGTTGAAAATGTGAAAAGTTTACAGACGGACGGACGGACGACGGACAACGGGTGATCAGAAAAGCTCACTTGAGCTTTCAGCTCAGGTGAGCTAAAAAACACATTTAAATATTCTTCAACATGATCCCTTTTGATTACTTTCATGCAAACAAATTCTATGTTTTCTTATAGATTTCTAAAAAATATATTGTATGACAAAAATGTCCAATACTATTTCTCACTCAGAAATCTCGGCTGCATTAAGAGGCAATTAACTACATGTATTAAGTTACAGAATGGTCTAATACACCCCCTCCTTTTATGCATCTGATATTTTTTTCATTGCAATGTCAAAAATCCCCCTAATTATTAACATGTCAAATGTATTCTACTTAATTTGTCGAAAAATACATTTTGGTCATACAGAATAAAGAAATTCATCTGACAAAGCACTGCAAAATTCACAAATTTCTATTCCATAGAATAATAAGAATATCATTGAAAAAATATGATCAGTACTCTTTCAAATTGATCAAAAGTCATTTTATTCCATGAGCAGGTAGGATAATAACATTAAATAGGCCATTCCAAGTCTTTTTTCTGTTTGGCATCCAATCGCACCTTGGTTTTTGACACCTACATGTATCAGACATTCAAACAAAATCAGAACCCCTACACTTGATTATTTTTGTTGACATCTTTGAGTTCTGTCAATTTCTCAAATATGTACAATAAATATGTCATAGGTAGTGTACTTTAGGCATTTAAATTTATTATTTTGATTTTGCTGAAGAATAGATATTTCTGCCAGAAAAGCAGATTGATGAAATAAAATCCTCAGATTTAAACTATTATTATAACTATAGACATGATACACGTACATTCTGTGTTTTATTTTTTAGGCTATATTTTTATTTACAAATAGGTACATGTAGGTAGGTTTTTGATTGAAGGTTGGACGCTAAACAGAGAAAAAAAACATGAAATGGGCTTAGTCTAAAACCGTCCTTGACCTGAGACATAGAATTACATAAACTATACCTAAAAATTAAAAACAAAATGACAATGCTGCACTGGGACAAAACACTTGATGCAGGACATTTTATATAACAAGAGGCCCACGGGCCTTATAGGTCACCTGAGTATCAAGAAACAAGTCTTACAACTGAGTAAAACCATAATGTTGAAGGAAGAAATACATTGTATACACCTTTATCTCAGGCAAACTTGAATTACAATAGGGTTATGTAAACTACTTCCTTCATTTTCATGTAATTTTCATGTAATTCTGTACCATTATCATATGCCATCAATGGACAAATTTCAGATTTTTTCGCAGTACATTATTCATCGAAGTATCACATAATAATGAAATGTTCTTTGTTTTGCAACTTACAATGCATTTGCAGTG